>NC_081854.1:25559920-25847840 GCF_963259705.1 Myotis daubentonii | reverse complement strand
AGGGGCTGATGGCTGCTTGCAGGCTGGCCATAGCTCCTTCAGGATGGTGGTCCCCCCTGGGGTGCCTGGCCAGTCTGGGTGGGGGGGCTGATGGCTGTTTGCGGGCTGGCCACAGCCCCCAGCCACCCAAGCTCCTAGTGGAGGCTGGCTGGAAGCAGGTATCTGGGATTTATTTATCTTCTATAGTTGAAACTTTGTTGCCATGAGCAGAGGCCACAGCTGGCTCAGGGCAGGCAGGAAGCTTGGCTTCCTCCATTGCCTGGGCAACCAAGCCTCCTGCTTGCTCCAGCTCCGTGGCTGCCGGCCGCCATCTTGGTTGGGTTAATTTGCATATAGTCGCTCTGATTGGCTGGTGGGCGTGGCTTGGGCATAGCAAAGGTATAGTCAATTAGCATCTTTGTCTTTTATTAGTGTAGATAGGCAATCTATTATAGAAGCCCAAGGTTTATTGAAACCATGTTATAGTCCTTACAATACTCCTATCTCAGGGGTACAAGAACCTAATAGGAAATGAAGACTAGTTCAGGAGTTGTGACTAGTAAAGGAAGCAGTGATTCCCATTCACCTCATTGTCAGCTATGGAGAAATAACACTTTCTCTTTATCAGCTAACCAAGAAGGCCCAAAAGGACCTTTAGTTTGGGAGCCTGAGACTGAGCAAGCTTTTAAACTGAAGAGGGCCCTTTTACAGGCCCCAGCTTTATGCCTCCCAACAGGTCAGCAGCATCAACTCCTAAGTCCATCTGTCTCGAATAAGCCTTAAATGCCAGCACAGGAGGAGGACGAAGCTGTATTGCCATCAACTAATCATTGGACTCCTGCTTGTGTGAGCCTCTGGAGGACCTGAAACTTCTCTTTCTAAAGAATCCTAGAGAGTCAACAAGTGCCAGATAAGTAACACACTCTGGTATTACTGGATAATCATTGTTTTCATTTTTCTAATAATTCTGATTCTGTCTTTTCATGAGTGTCACCAGAATGGTGCCACTGGTACCTGGAGGAGACATTTTCTGCCCTTGCTGGGACACAGAAACACCATAAGATGCTCCTACTTATAGCCCTTTTCTGTATCCCTGGTATAGCAGGGGACTGGGAGTCTAATGTCCTAATGAATTTCTCAGCCATACTGGCTCCCCAAATCCCTGGCTGCTGGGTGTGTTATTAGCAGCCCAATTCAGGGTCAGATAATCTCCCATATCCCTCTCAGAGTAAAATGTGCTGGATCTTGTACTATAGGACAGCTTAGGCTGAATCAGACCACCACCAAAGTCCTCAATAATTCCATCATTCAGCAACAACTCTCTCCCCACACATCAGGTGGCCTAATCCAACATGTACAGAAGCCTATTAGTCTCATGGTTCTAGGAGTAATGGCTCTAGTGACTTCTATTGTCGGATTGACAGTCGTAGTCACTTATAATGCAGTCACAGTCACCAACATAACCAGAACCATTTCTCAAGTCTCTGAGGATGCTGGCCAGAATTTGAGGGACATCCAGAAGTCTATAGATTCTTTAGCACACGTGGTCCTTACTCACAGAGAATCCCTCAATTATCTACTAGCTGAACAGGGCGGAGTCCATGCCATGATTAACACTTTTTTTTTAATATACATAATTTTATTACAAAATTTTTTAAAAAACCAAAATGCAACAGTCTTGAAAACCCAAAATTCACTATTGATACTAATTCCTATGAGTTTGCTGTGCTACCATACACAAGAAATTAAAGAAACCATTAAATATTTTGAAACATTTAACATCAGAAGCCTTAAAATCTAACTGTATGTAGTAGACCCTCAAAAAGCTACAACCTGCATTTTTTTTATAAAAGTATTTTCTCTACAAAGAATCTTATCAGCTATACAAAAATCTGTACAGTTTTTATACTGAAGCTAATATTGAGCTGCACTTGAATTCACATTCTTAGCAAAACAATTGCCTGAGAGCACACACACATACTCCGCACACATCATTACAGGACAGCCTTTATTCTTCATCGTCATCCTCTTCTTTATCACCATCATCTTCCTCTTCCTCCTCCTCCTCATCTTGAGGTTTGTTTTTCTTCTTTGAGCCAGTTGGCCTGCCAGGGCCCTTCTTTCCCACTTCACTTTTGCCCTTGGCACGGTATGCAGCAATATCCTTTTCATATTTCTCCTTTAGCTTAGCTGCTTTTTGTTCATATGGTTGCTTATCTTTGGCTGATTGTTCAGACCACAGTATCCCCAATGGATAGACCAGGGTGTTCACTTTTGATCTTTGGGGATGTTCAGAGCAAAACAGGAAGAAGGCAGATGGGGGCCTTTTAGGAGCATTGGGATCTTTTTTCTTCCCGTTCTTGTCACCTTTGGGGGAAACATAATTTTTCATCTCCCGGTCATAGCGAGCTTTGTCACTCTTCGCCATATCTTCAAACTTTGACTTTTCCTTTGCAGACATGGTCTTCCATCTCTCGGAACATTTCTTGGAGAATTCGGAAAAATTGACGGAAGAGTCGGGGTGTTTCTTCTTGTGCTCCTCCCAGAAGGTCTGGACGAAGAAGGCATGTGAGGGACATCTTGCCCCGCAGCTTGTTGGGGTCTCCTTTGCCCATGATGACAGACGGCGTCCACCTGGTGGTAGGTTTTCCTCAGAGTCTGATTAACACTTCTTGCTGCGTCTACATAAACACCTCCAAAGAGGTAGAGGAACGAACAACTCGAATTCTCCAACAAGCAGCTTGGCTAAAGGAAAGAGCCTCACAATTTCTTGCCCCAGAGGTCTGGGCACAAATAAAGATCTGATGCCATCCTAAGAAGTTGACTAGCTCCCTTCTCGGACCTCTGTTTATGCTGTTTTTATTGTTCATCTTTGGCCTGTGCCTGTTTAACCTTTTGGTATGTTTCGTATCCTCCCGTTTAGAAGCCCTAAAGCTACAAATGGTCCTCCAAATGGAACCGCAGATGGAGGCTGCTATATCCTTCTCCGTGGACCCCTCGATCACCCACCTCCAATGGGACCTTGACTGCTGCCCCAATTGATGTCCATTTGTCAGCAGGAAGTAGCAGGAAAGACCACCATCTCCTGTCTATTGGGGTTTCCTAATTGGAGGGGGGACTGAAAGGAGTTTTTAGGGGTAAAATAGGCAGGTTTAGGGAGTTTAGAAATACAGGAGGGTCCATGGGGGAGAACTGCAAAGCTGGGGCTGGGAGCTGCCAAAAGGCATACATTCACAAAGAACTAAAGGCGCCACAGCCTAAAGGGAGAGGAAGACACCCATTCACAGAAGACAGGGGAAAGCCACAGGGAGTAGAAAAACAAAAGGGAGAGAGAGGAAAACAGATGTTTATAGGGAATAGAGAATTCTACCACAGGAGGGGGAGATTAAAGGGGGACCCCACGTGGGGTTTGAGCTCTGAAGCTGCTATAGTGACCAATCACAGGGGAAATTAGGACACAAAGAACTGCAGCCTTTATAAACCTTAGGAAAAGGGGGCTTAGTGGGCTACCCCTTTGGAACTCCCTCTCCATGTGGGAGTCTGTGCTTGTTTCCAATAAATTTCCACCTTTTCCTATACCACCTTTTGTCCGTGGCTCCATTCTTCAAACCCACCTGGACAAGGGCCCGGGATGGAAATCACCCTTGCTTCCTGCCCTGAGGAAAACCACGTGCTTCGGTTTAATTTCCACGTTTCAGTGGGAGAGAGGCCATATGGAGAACCAAAGCACCCCAGTCAGGATCAAGTGCCAAGGCTCCAGGCAGGTGAAAGAAGTCGTTTTGGATATCCCAGCCATGCCAGCCACCAGCCAAACGTAGCCACTTAGTGACCCCAGGCAACATCATTGGGAGAGGAACCACCCAGTCAGCTCACAGAATCATGAGAAATAATAAATCATTGTTTAAGCCACTACATTTTGGGATGGACTATTACAAAGCAATAGACAATGCAAATAGCATTATTATGTGGGGAACTTTGTTACTGTAGCCAAATCTGTATCCTCTCTGTCTTAGTTTCAAATGCCCAACCTGCACTAGCGGAGTTCAGAGGGTAAAGACTGTGAGGATTCAGGGGTTAACCACAACATTTTCTAAGGGAAACCTGACACCTAAACATCAGAGGAAAGGTGGTGATGGAACTTCAGACAGATCTGGGTTGACTCCAGGACTCTCTCCTCTGCTTCTCTGCTCCAGCTTTTGTCCAGCTCTCTCAGTTCCTTATGGAAACACAGTTTCTGCCATCAATAGCTCACCCATGCTGGCCCCATGATAAAAAAAAAATATATTAATAATTCTGGGAAAGGGCTAAGATTAACTCAGCATGGACTACCTGTCTACCCCCAAATCAATCTTATCTGTGGCAGGGTGGGGGATGAAGCCTGTAAAAAAAACAAAAGAGGATCCAAGAGAACACTGAGATGAAGCAGGAGGGAGGAACAATCCCTAGAGGCAGGATGTCGGGGATTCTGTTGGTGCCGCATCCATATTCCTTCAGCATTTACCACTTGCAAGTACACTACCCAGTTCCCAAATGCCTGCTTGCACTGAGACTGTCTTCTCAACTGCTAGAACCCACTCTGCCCAAGCTGGAAAGGGCCAGGGAATTAATGCTCCTGGGAGCAGCCCTCTAGCAATAAGTGATGGGAGTTGATCCATAAATACCTCAGCAGCCTCACCTTTTGGATGGAACAACTCTGGCTTTTACATTGTCTACCATAACTCCCCAGCAAGATTAAGAGCCAATTGTCCTAGATAACACACCCTTCATTAACGAACTCTTCTCTGTCCCCCGTCCCCACCCACAGCGGAGTTCTCTGAACCTCCCAAGTAAATAACTTGCACTTGAATCCTCTTCTCGGGGTCTTGTTCTGGGAGAATGTACACTAAGACAAAAAGAGTGTAATTCCTCGAAGGAAAGAAGGGCACTGGGTCATCAGCACAATAGATGCCCAGGACATTTCCCACCCTGCTCCTTTTTCAAAGAATCTGCTACTTCACAATTTGAAAGTAAGAACTACATATGCCCACTCCTTGGCTCTGGTCATTATTTTGTTTTTGTGTGCTGGGGGGCCTTTATTTGTTTGTTTGTTTTTACTCTGGTCATTAAAGCAATGATACACTTGACCCACATGTAGCAACCAGTCAGGGCTCTTTTTTGCATACAGTAAAAGCCACTGTAACTAGTTTAAACAGAAAAGGGAATGGGATCAGGGAAGTTAGGGAGACCACTGAATCTCTAGGACAGCTAGAGAATCAGTCCTGGGGCTCCACAAATCCTGATGTCACCCAGATATTCTGCTAAGACTTCTGTTGTTCGCATCAGAATCCATTTTATATGTTGTCTCCTTCTTCTCCTCCTCACTGTCTTTAAAATCAAATTCTGATGTGAGTCCCAAGATAAAATATGATGTCTGGGATCTGATACACAAAACTGGAGAGGGGAATGATGGGAGAGGATAGGCGATTGTTGGATGGTTTTGGGGGTAAATAGATTGTTGAGGATTCCTCATACTCTTCTGTCTACTTTTCAAAATTTTCCAAATTAAAAAAAATATTTAAAACGTGGGTGCATTTTATTGGCAGAGTGCAGGACACTTGCCTGAACCACAGTTGCAAGGAAGTAGCACTGTCACTTTAGCTGATTTTTTATTTGTAAAACGAAGGTTTTAAAAATATGCTTAAAACAATGCTTTTAAGCAATGCTTAAAGCAATGATCAATTGTGGTCATCCATGTTATAAATGCAGTAATTACAAGTGAATTAGAACTCTGTAAGCTGATTTGAAGTGATCTCACCCGAGAAAAGCAAGATGCAGAGAAGTGGATATAGTATGATCCCAAAGAATGACCAAAGAATCCCTTATGCACATGCATATATTTGTTTGCATATTTGGGTAATGGTAGAGGAAGTAATTAAAAGGATACACCTCAGACTGCTAGCATCGGTAATATTAATGACCTGAGTCAGGATAGGAGATGGGGAGGATAAGAGCAAAAAAGGGTTGAAAGTAAAGGAAATAGCCCAGCCGGTGTGGCTCAATGGTTGATTGTCAACCTATGGACCAGGAGGTCATGGTTCGATTCCATGGTCAGAGCTCATGCCTGGTTGCAGGCTCAATTCCCAATAGGGGATGTGCAGGAGGCAGCCGATCAATGATTCTCTCTCATCATTGATGTTTCTATCTCTCCCTCCCCCTTGCTCTCTGAAATCAATAAAAATATATATTTTTAAAAAGTAAAGAAAATATATGATAACAAAATTGTGTATAACATGATGCCATTTATATAAAACTAGTAGCCCTGCGCACAAATCCATGCTCAAGTAGTTTGCTGCCACTTGCTTCAGCTGGCCACCCTGCCCACCGCCGCTGGTAGCTCTCCGCTGCTCATAGCTTGCTGCCCTGCCCTCCTGTAGCTCTCCGCCACTTGTAGATCGTTCATGACATTATGGCGTCCCAGCTGATTTGCATATTCCTCTATTATTATATTAGACTAGAGGCACGGTGCACAAAAATTTGTGCATGGGGCGGGGGGGTCCCTCAGCCTGGCCTGTGCCCTCTCACAGTCTGGGACCCCTCGGGGGATGACCACCTGCTGGCTTAGGCCCACTCCCTGGGGGGATCAGGCCTAAGATGGCAGTCAGACATCCCTCTGGCAGCCCGGGAGCCCTCAGGAAATGTCCACTTGCCAGCGGGGAGCAGGCCTAAGCTGCAGTCAGACATCCTTAGCACTGCTGAGGAGGTGGGAGAGGGTCCCACCACCACCGCTGTGCTGGCAGCCGTCAGCCTGACTTGTGGCTGAGCAGAGCTCCCCCTGTGGGAGTGCACTGGCCACCAGGGGGCAGCTCCTGCATTGAGTGTCTGCCTCCTGGTGGTCTGTGTGTGTCATAGTGACCAGTCATTCCCAGTCATTCTGCTGTTAGGGTCAATTTGCATATTACCCTTTTATTATATAGGATAGAGGCCTGGTGCACGGGTTGGGGCCGGCTGGTTTGTCCTGAAGGGTGTCCCGGATCAGGGTGGGGTCCTGCTGGGGTGCTTGGCCAGTCTGGGTGAGGGGCTGATGGCTGTTTGCAGGCTGGCCACAGATCCTTCGGGGGGGTGGAGGTCCCACTGGTGTGTCTGGCCAGCCTGGGTGAGGGGCTGATGGCTGTTTGCAGGCTGGTCACACCCCCTTCAGGTTGGACGTCCCCACTGGGGTGCCTGGCCAGCCTGGGTGAGGGGCTGATGGCTGTTTGCAGGCTGGCCACAGCCCCTTCAGGGTGGGGGTCCATACTGGGGTGCCTGGCCAGCCTGAATGAGGGGCTGATGTCCGTTTTCAGGCTGGCCACGCCACGGACTCAAAGCAGGTATCTAGGATTTATTTAACTTCTATAATTGAAACTTTGTTGCCTTGGTCCCGCTCGAAGCCCGGGTTGCCCCTGGCAACCCAGGTTCCCAGCCCCTCCTTGAGTGGAGGCCACCGCGGCTGGAAGCAGGTATAAACAAACAATGTTTATTTATCTTCTATAATTGAAACTTTGTAGCCTTGAGCGGAGCTCAGGGCCGGCAGGGCAGGCAGGAAGCTTGGCTTCCTCCATTGCCGGGGCAACTCAAGCCTCCTGCTTGCTCCAGCTCCATGGCTGCCACCATCTTTGTGATGGAGTGATGGTTAATTTGCATAGTACTCTTTTATTAGATAGGATTATATATGTAAAATTACATATATCTGCATAGAAAAAAGTGTGAATGTCCAGTCAATAGAATGTCAACAATGGTTATCTCTGGTTGCTGGGATTTATATGACATTTTCTTTCTTTCTTTTTTAAAAATTTGTATTTTGTTGTGGTTTTTTTGTCATATTTTTTTAATTTAAAATTTATTTTTATTAATCCTCACTCGAGTAGTGAAGATATTTTTTCCATTGATTTTTTTTTCAGAGAGAGTGGAAAGGAGAGGGTAGGGGAGAGAGAAAGAGAAATATGGATGTGAGAGAGACACATGGATTGTTTGCCTCCCACACGTGCCCCAACCATGTGGAAGGGGATCAAACCTCAACCCAGGTACTCCCTCTTGACCAGGAATCAGATCTGTTGACCCTCCAGTGTGAAGGCCGATGCTCTAACCACTGAGCAACACCAGTCAGGGCTATTTAAAATTTTTATTTGTTTTTTTTGCAGGGAGTATTTTAAACCTCTTTAATCAGAAAAAATTTAAGGTATTTTAATTTCAGAAAAAAGAACAAATAAAATCAATTTTGTGGGAGAAAAAATACAGGACTTCTGCTGCCAGTTACAATGTTCTAGGAAATCAGAAAACCGCCTCCCCTGGAGAACAAACTGAAGGATGAGCCCGGTCAGTGTGGCTCAGTGGTTGAGCATCGACCTATGAACCAGGAGGTCACAGTTTGATTCTGGGTCAGGGCACATGCCCAGGTTTCAGGCTCGATTCCCAGTTCGGGGAGTGCAGGAGGTAGCCAATCAATGATTCTCTCTCATTACTGATGTTTCTATCTCTCTCTCCCTCTACCTTCCTCTCTGAGGACAATAAAAATATATTTAAAAACACACACAAAAACTGCAGAATGAGATATATGGGGGAAACTATTCAAAGCAGCAAAGCACTAGTAAGAGGGTAAAAAAAAAAAAAAAAATACTGTCCAAAATCCAGAGTAAAACAAGAGAGGAGTCCAAATTTAAATGCCCTCACTTTGTTCTGAGGGCATTTTCCAATGCAGAAGGTAGTTTGGGATGCATGGGGCAATAGTAAAGGCCCAGGCCACCCAGACTGGGGGGTCTGAACATCAGCTCTTCATTTTAAGCTGGGATCTGACGGTCCTCACTCTCAAGGTAAGAGTAAGCCGGAAGTCACCTAACCTTCATATACATTTACAGTACATCCCCCTGCGTGAACCCGGTAAACTTAGGTCATGACCTGGATTTAGGTCTATCCAGGTAACTGACAGAAGCAAGCAAATGTCCCCTCTGGAGTAACATACCAACATATTAAGTCTGCATAGCTTCCTGCAAATCTAAGACACCTGGAAAGAGAAGCAGCAGAATGAACATATATGAAAACACATGCAAATACTTCAGATACTGGAATTATCAGATGCATACTATAATATGGCTATATGTACTTCCAAGAAAGTAATACATGTTTGAAAATTTTATCAGGGAACTGGGAACTATAAAAAGTGAGAGCGCATATTAGAATACAAGACATAAAGCAATTCCAGAACTGAAAAATACAATAATTGAAATTAGGGGTACACCAAGGAAGCATAACAAAATGCGGAGACAAAGAAACAGGACAAAATTGTCAATGGAAGATATAGAGTTCAGAACCACACTTTTAAGGTCTCTCAAGAACTGTTTAGAAGCTGTCGATAAACTTAATGAGATCTACACGAAAACTAATAAGACCCTCGATCTTATATTGGGGAACCAACGAGAAATTAAGCATACACGGACTGAAATAACGAATATTATACAGACGCCCGACAGCAGACCAGAGGAGCGCAAGAATCAAGTCAATGATTTGAAATGCGAGGAAGCAAAAAACATCCAACCGGAAAAGCAAAATGAAAAAAGAATCCAAAAATGCGAGGATAGTGTAAGGAGCCTCTGGGACAGCTTCAAGCGTACCAACATCAGAATTATAGGGGTGCCAGAAGATGAGAGAGAGCAAGATATTGAAAACCTATTTGAAGAAATAATGACAGAAAACTTCCCCCACCTGGTGAAAGAAATGGACTTACAGGTCCAAGAAGCGCGGAGAACCCCAAACAAAAGGAATCCAAAGAGGACCACACCAAGACACATCATAATTAAAATGCCAAGAGCAAAAGATAAAGAGAGAATCTTAAAAACAGCAAGAGAAAGAAACTCAGTTACCTACAAGGGAATACCCATACGACTGTCAGCTGATTTCTCAACAGAAACTTTGCAGGCCAGAAGGGAGTGGCAAGAAATATTCAAAGTGATGAATACCAAGAACCTACAACCAAGATTACTTTATCCAGCAAAGCTATCATTCAGAATTGAAGGTCAGATAAAGAGCTTCACAGATAAGGAAAAGCTAAAGGAGTTCATCACCACCAAACCAGGATTATATGCAATGCTGAAAGGTATCCTTTAAGAAGAGGAAGAGGAAGAAAAAGGTAAAGATACACATTATGAACAACAAATATGCATCTATCAACAAGTGAATCTAAGAATCAAGTGAATTAATAATCTGATGAACAGAATGAACTGTTGATTATAATAGAATCAGGGACATAGAAAGGGAATGGACTGACTATTCTTGGAGGGGAAAGGGGTGTGGGAGATGTGGGAAGAGACTGGACAAAAATCGTGCACCTATGGATGAGGACAGTGGGTGGGGAGTGAGGGCGGAGGGTGGGGCGGGAACTGGGAGGAGGGGAGTTATGGGGGGGGAAAAAAAAGAGGAACAAATGTAATAATCTGAACAATAAAGATTTAATTAAAAAAAATAAAAAACAAAACAAACAAACAAAAAAGAAATTAAAAACTCAATGAATAGGTTTAACTGAGATTAGATATAGCTGAAAAAAGAAGGTTGGTCAAAAGAAACTAGCTAGAATTCAGTAGAGAGAAAAAAAGAAATACAAGAGCTAGGATAAAAAAGAATGCCTACCTCATTTTTTTCTTTTTAAACAGTTGGCCAGAGTTAGAGCTCTGTTCTTTTTTTTTTTTAATGTATTTTATTGATTTTTTACAGAGAGGAAGGGAGAGAGATAGAGAGTTAGAAACATCGATGAGAGAGAAACATCGATCAGCTGCCTCCTGCACATCTCCTACTGAAGATGTGCCCGCAACCCAGGTACATGCCCTTGACCGGAATCGAACCTGGGACCTTTCAGTCCGCAGGCCGACGCTCTATCCACTGAGCCAAACCGGTTTCGGCCTCATTTTATTGTAGTCCCAAGTAGATGCAATATTTGAATAGATTATGGCTAAGTTAGAGTTATAGCAAAAATGCAAGGTTGATTGAATACTAGAAAATCAATTAATATAAACCAACACATTAACAGGTTAAGGGGGAAGCATATGATTACTTCAACAGATGCAAAAACAAAACAAAACAAAACAGTGTGTGATTAACATGATTCAAATTCTCAGCAAAGTTGGAATAAAAGTGAATTTTTTAATTTGATGATTAACACTACCAATACCTATAGCTAACATCATATATGGTTAAGTATTAAAGTATTTAATGGTTAAATATAAAAAGCTTTCCTTCTAAGATTTGGAATAAAACAAAAATGCCAGTTTTCTCCACTTATGTTCAATTTTTTTCTGGAGACCTTAATTCCACAGTAAAGCAGGAAAAAAAATAAAAGTTAGCATTGTTATTAATAGATTATATGATTCTGATGAAAGAAAATTAAGAATATTTTTATTGGAACTTATTTCTTCTTTTTTTAACCCTCATCCGAAGATATTTTTTTCCATTGGGTTTTAGAGAGAGTGGAAGGGAGGTGGGGGGGGGGGGGGGGAGGGTAGAGAGAGAAACATCAATTGGTTGCCTCCTGCACAAGCCCAGACAGGGGCTGGGAATTGAACCTGCAACCTAGGTACCTGCTCTTGAGCAAGAATTGAACCTGAGATCCTTCGGTCCAAAGGCCAATGTTCTAATCACTGAGCTGAACTGGCCAGGGCTTTAATAAGATTTATAATAAAATTTGGCTAGGTTGCTGGGTAGAAAATCAATATACAAATAAAAATTTTATTTTTATTGCTAAATACCAGCCATAAATCAAATAAATTCGAGAAAAGTAATTACTGCATTAGCATAATGTAAGTACCTAGTTGAGTATCTAACAAACTGTGAAAAGCCTCTACAGGGAAACTTTATAAAAGATATTTTTCAAATAAATCGTTTTATTGGGTTGGATACCAGTTTTCCATTGGATTTACCTATACAGTCAATTCATTCATAATCTAAATTCTAAAATTATTTTCCTGTGGAACTTGTAGGTAAATCCTAAATTTTATACAGAAATATAAAAAGCCAAGTAGATCCAGCCGGTGTGGCTCAGTGGTTGAGTGTTGGCCTATGAACCAGGAGGTCACAGTTCGATTCCCAGTCAGGGCACATGCCAGGGTTTCAGGCTCAATCCCCAGTGTGGGGCATGCAGGAGGCAGCCTATCCATGTTTCTTTCTCATTGATGTTCCTATCCCTCTCTCCCTTCTCCCTCTCCCTTCCTCTTTCTCTAAAAATCAATGAAAACATATTTTTTAAAAAAAGAACCCCTTTTAAAAACAAACAACCATAGAAGAAAAATGAGCAAAACTCTCAAGCAAACACTTAACAAAAAGGAAACTCCAAATGATAATAAAGGTATGAAAAGGTACTCAACTTCAGTGAAAAATGCAAGTTACAACATGAGGGCAAAACTGCTTCACACCTTCCCTTATATCCCCAGAAATGGCAAAAATCTCAAAATCTGACAATATCCAAGTACAGTGAACATGTGGAGCAACAGAAACTCACACTGCTGAAGGAGTGAAAGAGGGTTATCCACTTTGGAAACAGTTTAGTATCATCTCTCCAGGTTACTCGGAACTTCTGGCTTTTTGTCTGCGTCTTAAAGAGACTGGGGGAGAGACACCAGGAAGCCTATGTAAAGCCCCTCACAGCTGCCCCCGGTAAAGCCCTTCAGAGGAACGTCGGTCACAAGAGAATGATCACACTCGATGTAGCACACTCACACAATGAAGTATTACGTGATGATGAGAATAAATACATTAGATACATAGCGTACAATAGATACTAATACTTGCCATACATGGATTTCTCTCACAAAACAAATGTTGAATGAAAGAAAAAAGCCATATACAAAAAAAGTATATACAATATAGTTCCCATTTACCTAAATTTTAAAAATAGTCCAGATTAGACCATAGTGTTTAGACACATACATAGGTGGCAAAACTACTACACAAAGCAAGGAAAGGAACTCAGCATAATGGTGGTTACCTGTCAGAAAAGAGCAAGCTTTGCAAATGAAAAGGACAAAACATTTTCCAGAATGCACCGATGACCTCTTTCTGTGGAGGTGTTCACTCAGTGATTCATTATGCTGTGCATTTGCTTTTCATTTTTGAATATTTTTGGTAGGTATTCTATTTGTCATAGTAAATAAAATTTGAAAGCTCTAATAATGACCTGGCCAAAGTGGCCCAGTTGGTTCTTTCTCTCTCTCTCTCTCTCTCTCTCTCTCTCTCTCTCTCTCTCTCTCTCTCTTTCTCTCTCTCTCTCTCTCTCTTTCTCTTCTCTCTCTCTCTCTCTCTCTCTCTCTCTCTCTCTCTCTCTCTCTCTCTCTCTCTCTCTTCCTCTCTCTAAGCATGTCCTTGAGTAGAAATTAAATATATATATATAATTTTAACAAAATAAAAATAAAATATCTAATAATGCTTGTTCATTATTAAAAACTGAAAAAATACAGGAAGATACAAAAAGAAAATTTGCCTACTGTGGGAACCACACCAGGATTCCCAGATAGTCAAGGCCAATGGGAGCACAGAGGCCTTGTTGTCAATACACCAGACTGGCCAAGGCTGCCCTGATTATGAGCCTAATTGGGGTGCCCAAGGCCAAGATATCATGAGTGGGTACAAGGACACACAGTACACTATGCCCTTCTGTAACCCAAATGATTGATGTCACTGTTGGTAGCTAGCCATCTTTGTCTCTGGAGTAATAGACAGGTTGCTGACCAGAGAGAGGCTAGAGAGCTTAGAGAAGCAGAGGCGTGGAGACGGAGAATGTAGCTCCTATGTGTGCAGTGTGAAGAAGACGAAGCTGAGAGAGCAGCTAGGAGGGGAAAAGGCTAGAGAGCTCAGATATAGCTTCCATGTGAACCAGCCAGTGTGCTGGGCAAGGAAGACAGAAGAAGCTGCTGAGGCAGAGAGCTTAGGTACCGCTGTGATGCGAGGCAGTGAATCTAGAGGCAGCATGCATCTGCTCAGGTAACTGTGGGCACAGAGACGGATGCTGCTTTTTGGGAAAGATGTGACAGGCTCCCTGCCTTTATGGACTTTGCTGTAAAGTACTGTTGTGTCTAATGGCTATATGGCCACTGGCTTCTGCAATAAAGACTCCTTCTTATCTACCCACAACTTCTCATGGCTTCTCCGTCTAAGACCTGGCATCCTAGGAGGTCTAGCCCCAGGCAGAGGGTCTTGGAACCAACACCTATAACTAGTGAGCAGTGGATAAAGAAGGAACTTGGACTAAATTCCCAACAGTTAGTACCGTGTGTAGGGTTCGAGAAGGAACCTGCCCTGGCGTAGTCAGGAAGAATTCGGAAGAATATATGGACTCACAGAAAGTCAGAGCAGCGGTGCTGGCGCAGAGCTCCTGCTGTCTCTGACACCTACTTTCTGAGACAACTTCATTAATATTTTGTATATTTCCTTTCTGTCTTTTTAAAGGGCATATTTTTGTATATTTCTGATCATATCATATGTGAAAATTTGTGTGCTGCCTATTTTTTGCAAACGACTTGTATTAGAATGAGCAGCTATATTTGTTTTATCCACTTTTTGCCTTCGAAAGTATCCAAGGAGGCAACCCCCACAGTACAGAGGGCAGAATAGATGCCAAAACTAAGATTTTATTTCTCGGTTCACCTAAGCTCAGAAAGAGCTGTGTGGTTAGTCTCCATGTCCCCTTTCCCCTTCCCACTGCCTGGAACAGAGATGTTGTGGGAACCAACTTGGATGACGCAGGCCAGGGCACTTCCTGTGGAAGGCAGAGCCATAGATAGAAGCATCTTGGATCTCTGATACTATGACACCTCCATACCAATGTCATGAGGCCCTGTATAGTTTATATTTGGTCTACTGGTACGAGAGAAATGAAGTTCTCTTTTGTTTAAGCCACTGTTACATTGAGTTCTATTACAGAGGTCATATCCTACCTAATCTATATCCTATCCAAGTGCTCATAATACATTAGCAATTTCTCATCTTTCTAAAATCTCCATAGAAATAGTCTTTTTTAAAAAATATTTTTAATTGATTTTTTACAGAGAGGAAGGGAGAGGAATAGAGAGTTAGAAATATCTAAGAGAGAGAAACATCGATCAGCTGCCTCCTGCACAGCCCCTACTGGGGATGTGCCCACACGCAAGGTACATGCCCTTGACCGGAATCGAACCCGGGACCCTTCAGTCCGCAGGCCGACGCTCTATCCACTGAGACAAACCAGTAGGGCCATAGAAATAGTCTTAATGTGTTCATAATATTATATCTTCTGAAGATATGATTATTTTATTCACTCATGCATTCATTCCTTTATTCAACATACATTTGTTGGATAGATGGTGAGTGACGGGGATACAATGGTGAACAAAACTGCCCTTGAGGAGCTTACATCCTAGTGGAGAAAAACAGGCGATAAGCAAGAAAACAAAAAATAAACAACATAATACTTTTGTATTTTCAGATATAGCATGTTCCAAATGTGTGGCAGAGACTGGCTAATTGCTCACCAAACCTGCTTCCTTTGCTCCTTTGTACACAGTTGGACTACATTTCCCATCCTAACCTTGCAATCAGGTATGTGAGCCAAGTGAGCAGATGTGTTGTGTCCAACTTCCAGGTCAGTGGTTCTGAACCTTCCTAATGCCGCGACCCTTTAATACAGTGCCTCATGTTGTGGTGACCACCAACCATAAAATTATTTTCGTTGCTACTTCATAACTGTAATTTTGCTACTGTTATGAATCGTAATGTAAATATCTGATATGCAGGATGTATTTTCATTGTTACAAATTGAACATAATTAAAGCATAGTGATTAATCACAAAAACCATATGTAATTATATATGTGTTTTCCAATGGTCTTAGGTGACCCCTGTGAAAGGGTCGTTGGACCCCCAAAGGGGTCGTGACCCACAGGTTGAGAACCGCTGTTCCAGTTGCTTCTAAAAGCCCTCACCTCTTTCCTCATCCACTGATGGAGAGGACTGAGGGGTGGAGAAAGGGAACTAAAGGAGCCCAGAGCTGCTAGATGGAAAGAGCCTCAGGGAAAATCCATCCTATTCACTGCATTGCATATGAAGTGAAGGAAAAATAGATTGTATTGTGGATGAAAAAAGGGTGCTATCGCCCTAGCCAGTCTGGTTTAGCGGATAGAGCATCGGACTTCAGACTGAAGGGTCCCGGGTTTCATTCTGGTCAAGGGCACATGTCTGGGTTGTGGGTTTGATTCCCAGTAGGGGGCGTGCAGGAGGTAGCCCATCAATGATTCTCTCCCATCATTGATGTTTCTATCTCTCGCTCCCTCTTCCTTCCTCTCTAAAATCAATAAAATATTTTTTTAAAGGGTTCTATAATAAATCATAGATTCCTAACTGGATAGGTGATGGTGGGTAGTTATGCCCCAGCCCTATAACTATTTTTTAATATATATTTTTATTGATTTCAGAGAGGAAGGAAGAGGGAGAGAGAGATAGAAACATCAGTGATGAGAGAAAATCATTGATCTGCTGCCTCCAGCACCAGGGATTGAGCTTGCAACCCGGGCATGTGCCCTGACTGGGAATTGAGTCATGACCTCCTGGTTCATAGGTCGACGCTCAACCACTAAGTCACACCAGCTGGACCCTATACCTTTTTTTTTTAATTTAAATTCTTTATTGTTTAAAGTATTGTATATGTCTCCTTCCCGTCCCCCGCCTCCATTGACCTCTCCCCGGCCATTCCCAACCCCCAACACATGCCCTCACCCCCCTACTGTCTGTGTCCATGGTTTATGCTTATATTAGTATGCATGCATACAAGTCCTTGGTTGATCTCTTATCCCCTCCCTCTCCACCCTATAACTTCTTTAGTGAAAGGTTTTAAGCAAACCCTGTCCATTGTTCATGTGCATCTAGGTCAGTGGCCGG
Organism: Myotis daubentonii; assembly: GCF_963259705.1. Classification (NCBI taxonomy): domain Eukaryota; kingdom Metazoa; phylum Chordata; class Mammalia; order Chiroptera; family Vespertilionidae; genus Myotis; species Myotis daubentonii. Next base: position 25,830,960 of record NC_081854.1, on the reverse strand, counting down.
CAAACCGCGGCTCGTGAGCCACATGCGGCTCTTTGGCCCCTTGAGTGTGGCTCTTCCACAAAATACCACATGCGGGCGCACACATACAGTGCGATTGAAACTTCGTGGCCCATGTGCAGAAGTCGGTTTTCGGCCTGGGTGAGTCTATTTTGAAGAAGTGGTGTTAGAAGAAGTGGGGGGTGTGGGTTGGATGGGCGACGGGAGACGCAGGGGGCCGCTGGATACGCAGCGTGGGGGAGGCGCTGGCGATTCATGCACGAGTTGAGTGAGCCAGTCAGTCAGCAGTCTCATTGTGCAGTGGTTAGTGCTAGTCGCGTCAGCAAATCGCGCACGGGTGACAAAAGTACCTACTCGAAGCATAAAGTTACCTGTATTTTTCCAACCAGCTGCAAATCCTACAGGTAATTTTGTCATCAATTTAAGAATTGTAATTCTTTTGTGTTGGTGGCTTTATTATTATAAAATGAAACATTTTTTTAGGTGCCCTGTTTTAGATGGCTACAAAGAAGAAGCAAAGAAAAACAGAAGACGAAAACCGTGAATTTAAAGTTGAATGTACCTACCTATATAGTTTAAGTTTAAAAAATGTGGCTCTCAAAAGAAATTTCAATCGTTGTACTGTTGATATTTGGCTCTGTTGCCTAATGAGTTTGCCGACCACTGATCTAGGTTAACATACCATTGAAATGCCAAAAGTAATACCCCTTGAAGGCATAATCACCCTCAAGAGAACACATAATCTTAACTATCCTGTTAACTAAACTCTGCCTCCCTTTCTCCCACCTTTATGTACTCTTCCTTACATTTTCTCCTTAATTTCAAATGCTGCAAAACTGTTATTCTCCAAAGCATTTGAGATCTTGCTTCTAATCATGTCATCAGTTTGGTTCAAATAAATTAAAAAATGGGCAAAAGTCCTAAATAGACACTTCTCCAAAGAGGACATACAGATGGCCAAGAGACATGAAAAAATGCTCAAGGTCACTAATCATCTGAGAGATGAAAATCAAAACAACAATGAGGTACCATCTCACACCTGTCAGAATGGCTACCACCAACAAATCAATAAATGACAAGTGCTGGCAAGGATGTGGACAAAAGAGAACCCTAGTACACTGCTGGCGGGAATGCAGACTGGAGCAGCCATTTTGGAAAACAGTATGGAGTTTCCTCCAAAAATTAAATATTGATCTGCCATTTGATTCAGTGATCCCACTTCTAGGAATGTATCCTAAGAAACCTGAAGCACCAATCAGAAAGAATGAATGCACCCCTATGTTCACAGCAGCACAATTTACAATAGCTAAGATCTAGAAATAGCCCAAGTGCCCATCAGTAGATGAGTGGATAAAAAAGCTGTGGTACATTTATACCACGGAATACTATGCAGCAGTAAAAAAGAAGAATCTCTTACCCTTTGAGACAGCATGGAGGGACCTGGAGAGTATCATGCTAAGTGAAATAAGTCAGTCAGAGAAAGACAAGTATCACATGATCACACTCATATGTGGAATCTAAGTAACAAATAAACAGATTAACAGAGTGGATCCAGAGACAAGGAAGCATGGAACAGAGTAGGGAACTTCAGAGGGAAGGCAGAGGATGGTGGTTGAGTGGGAGGTAATCAACCAAAGATCTTGAATGCATATACGCATAACCCATGGACACAGACAGTAGGGTGCTGAAGGTCTGGGGTGGGAAGGGGAGGCGACGGGGGCAAGCTGGAGGAGGTCAATGGGGGGAAAGGGGAACATGTGTAATACTTTCAACAATAAAGAGTTATTATTTATTTATTTATTTATTTATTTTCTTCAACACATTCTATTGATTTTCCACAGAGAAGAAGGGAGAGGGATAGAGAGTCAGAAACATCGATGAGAGAGATCCATCAGCTGCCTCCTGCACGCCCCCCACTGGGGATGTGCCCGCAACCAAGGTACATGCCCCTGACCGGAATCGAACCCGGGACCCCCCAGTCCGCAGGCCGACGCTGTATCCACTGAGCCTAACCGGTTCGGCAATAAAGAGTTATTTTTTTAAAAAAATTCTCTACAGGTTTGGACATTTCTTACATTGACATTTACTTAGCATAGTCAATAGGATTCTTAAAAAGCCCACCTTGCAGACCCTGACCTGATGCTAGGTACAAGCAAGGGTCCATTTTGCCCACCATCTCCCTGCTTCACGGCGGGTGAACTTGAGTTTCTCTCAGAATGTTGGGCCTCCTTGCTTTAAGTAGCAGGCCATAAGTTTATTTGAGTTGTTCTTAGGAAATCCTTGAGGTGGAGAAGGGTTGAGACAATGGGGGAGAAGGGGTAAAAGTGGGTTGCTACTTTTAATTTCAGGTTTTTTTATTATTATACTAGAGGCCCGGTGCACAAAAATTTGTGCACTTGGGGGGGAGGGGGGTCCCTCAGCCCGGCCTGTGCCCTCTCGCAATCTGGGATCCCTTGGGAGATAACAATCTGCTGGCTTAGGCCTGCTCCCGGGTGGCAGAGGGCAGGCCTAATCCCTAGGTGCAGCCCCTGGTCGGGCTCAGAGCAGGGCTGAATGGGGAGTTGGGGCACCGCCCCCTGTCATGCACAGAGCAGGGCGGATCGGGAGGTTGCGATGCCACCCTCAGTCATGCTCAGGGTAGGGCCGATTGGGGGGTTGGGGCACCGCCCCCTGTCACACTCAAGGCAGGGTCGATGGGGAGGTTGTGGCTGCACCCTGTCACACACAGAGCAGGGCCCGTGGGGGGCAGTTGGGGCATCGCCCTCTATCACCCACAGAGCAGGGCTGATCAGGGGGTTGGGGCACCGCCACTGTCACACACAGAGCAGGGCTGATCAGGGGGTTGGGGCGCCGCACCCTGTCACACACAGAGCCACAGGGCGATCAGGGGGTTGGGGAGCTCCCCCCTATCAGGCACAGAGCAGGGCTGATCAGGGGGTTGGGGCGCCTTCCCCTGTCACGAACAGAGCAGGGCGGATAGGGAGTTTGTGCTGCCCCCTGTCACACAAAGAGCCGCAGGGTGATCAGGGGGTTTGGGTGCTGCCCCCTGTCACGCTGATCCCGGTGCCGGGAGGCCTCGCGGCTCCGCTGATCCTGGTGCTGGGAGGCATATTACCCTTTTACTATATAGGATAGAGGCCTGGTGCACGGGTGGGGGCCGGCTGGTTTGCCCTGAAGGGTGTGTGACTAGCTGCAAACAGCCATCATCCCCTCATCCAGGCTGGCCAGGCACCCCAGTGGGGACCCCCACCCTGATCCAGGACACCACTGGGGTGCCTGGCCAGTCTGGGTGAGGGGTTGAGGGCTGTTTTCAGGCTGGCGGATGACTGAAGCTCCCAACCACTCCTTTTTTTCTTTTTCTTTTTTATTCTGGGCCAGCTTTAGGCTCTGAGGCTTGGCTCCAGCTCTGAGGCCTCGGCTGCTGAAAGCAGGTATCTGGTTTGTTTGGGTTCTATAATCAAAACACTGTTTCAACTCTAGCTCTGAGATCCCGGCTGGCTGAAAGCAGGTTTCTGGGGTTTTGTTTAGCTTCTATATTTGTAACAATGTTTCAAACTGCAAGCTCAGAGGCCGGCAAGGCAGGCGGGGAACGTTGGAGTCCTCCGTCACTGAAGCAAGCAAGCCTCATGTTCGCTTCAAGCTGCCTGGCTGCCAGCACCATCTTGGCTGGCAGTTAATTTGCATATCGCCCTGATTCGCCAATGGGAAGGGTAGCGGACGTATGGCTAATTACCATGTTTCCCTTTTATTAGATAGGATATATACTAGTAGCCTGGTACACGAAATTCGTGCACTGGGGTGAGGGGGGGGAAGGGGCCCCTCAGTCTGGCCTTCACCCTCTCCAATCTGAGACCCCTCAGGGAATGTCCAAGAGTTCCCACACTTTTAACAGATAACAGCTCCATTGTTGTTTCTTTCTTATGCTTAAAACCATTGAAATTAGTAGGTATTCAAAGTGTGTATACATTTTGGGGGGACACCCTGTATATCTCTAGTCAGCGGTGAAAGAAACCAACAGCAGATTTGGAACCCCCAGACAGGGAACCTCGCTCACTCCCCACATGTCTCCCCACTTCACTTTCCACCTTCATGGGCAGCAGGAGAATCAACATTTTCTCTCATTAATTCGGAAAAGCACGTCCTGTCACCCGCTGCCCAGCAGGAGTGCGCTAGGCCCCAAGCAAGCGAGGCTCAGTCAGGGCAGCCTTCACTCATGGGTGCTGGCACCCAAAGTGCACATTTCTTCTCTATAGTCGCCCTAACTGTCCCACTGTTACACTGAGAGGACGGAATTCCTCTCTGCCTCTGGGTTCTTGATCTTGAACGCTGACCAAAGGTACCTCAGCGAGGGGCACCCGTGCCCACCAGGTGTGTCTGTCTGCACCTGCTCCTGCCTCAGCACCTGCATTAACCCCCCAGAGGTGATCTCGTAGCTGCACTGGCCTCCGTGGGAACAGGGCATCATCACTCCGCCCTCTCACTGTCATCTCACAAGTGCCCACCCTCAGCACCCAGAACACCCAGACACTCTCCAAAGGACGTGAGCGCATCAGAGGGGATGTGTGCAGATCCTGTGGGGGTGTTATGCATGCTGGGCTGATGGAAGTGCGGTGAAGAGGCGGGGGGAACTTGTGCATGCCTTGGTTTGCAACTGTTGCAGGCGCGGGAGGGTGACAGTGTGCTGAGGGATGTTCGCATGCCAGGGGGGAATGTGCACGCCAGAGGCCTCTGGCTTTGCAGATCCGCAAACCCCCATGGTGCGGCCAGGAGGACATCAGTCTGGCCCGCCACGGTGGCTGTCCCTGCGATCCTGCACCTTCTGGGCCAGGAGGTGGATCTTGTGCAGCCACTCCTGGGTGCTGATGGCCTACAGGCGCTACTTCAGCTCAGCCTGCAGGCTCCGCTTGGTGCGCTCACAGCTTTCACCACCGCCATGTGGGGAGTACAGGCCGCCCTCCGCCGGCCTGCCTCCCCTCTCTGTGCTGCTCACCTGCCCAGAGTGACTGGGGCTGGGCGGAAGCCAGGCGTCCTGCCCTGCCCAACCCCGGCTGATCTGCCCCTGTGCGAGCTGCCGCCCCACCCGGCAGGCTCACAGATCCGTGTCTTGGTCCCATGAACAGCCTCAAGCGCTGCTCCCCCCCCCCCCCCACCCGCCAGGACATGGATCCGGGTCCCAGACCGCCAACAGCCTCAAGCACTGCCCCCCGCCCGGCAGGGTCACAGATCTGGGTCCAGGACCATGGACAGCCTTGCCCGCTGCTGTCTGCCTTAGTATGCAAATTAGCTGCCATCTTGTTGCTTCAGGGTGGGGATCCCCACTGGGGTGCCTGGCCAGTCTGGGTGAGGGGATGATGGCTGGTTTCAGGCTGGCGGGCATCTGAGACTCCCAACCTCTCCTTTTTTTCTTTTTTCTTTTATTCCTGGATTTATTTACCTGCTATGGCTGTCACTGGAGCTGAGAGCTGGCTTTAGCTCTGAGGCTCGGCTCCAGCTCTGAGACCTCAGCTGCTGAAAGCAGGGATCTGGGTTTGTTTGGGTTCTATAATTGTAACACTGTTGCGATCCTGCTGGATGAAGCCCGGCTGGCTGAAAGCAGGTTTCTGGGTAATGTTTAGCTTCTATATTTGCAACATTGTTTCTTAGAGTTGCAGCTCAGAGGCAGGCAGCAGCAGGCGGGGAACCTTGGCTTCTTCCATCACTGGAGCAAGCAAGCCTCCTATTAACTTCAGCTGCCAGGCTGCTGGCCGCCATCTTGGTTGGCAGTTAATTTGCATATATCCTGCTGATTAGCCAATGGGAAGGGTGTTGGGGTTATAGTCAATTTGCATGTTTCTCTTTTTTCTTTTTTATAAATATATTTTATTGATTTTTCACAGAGAGGAAGGGAGAGAGATAGAGAGCCAGAAACATTGATGAGAGAGAAACATCGATCAGCTGCCTCCTGCACATCTCCCACTGGGGATGTGCCCACAACCCAGGTACATGCCCTTGACCGGAATCGAACCTGAGACCTTTCAGTCCGCAGGCCGACGCTCTATCCACTGAGCAAAACCGGTTTCGGCTATTTCTCTTTTATTAGATAGGATTTTATTGATTTTTTTACAGAGAGGAAGGGAGAGGTATAGAGAGTTAGAAACATCAATGAGAGAGAAACATTGATCAGCTGCCTCCTGCACACTCCCTACTGGGGATATGCCTGGAACCAAGGTACATGCCCTTGACCGGACTCAAACCTGGGACCCCTGAGTCTGCAGGCTGATGCTCTATCCACTGAGCAAAACTGGTTAGGGCTAATTTCAGTTTTTTAATTGTATTGCTTACTGATAGTCTGAACAAAATCTTTGCCACTTAAAAGACTGAACACTCTTCAGCTCAAAAAGAGAAAGGATACTTGCTTCCCCAACCTGGGATAAAAATAGTTGTTGTTGATCCCTGAATTCAATGAGTTGATATGGATGCAGGGCAGTAATGTAGCCAGTTCCAGAGAAGCCAACCCTAGGGAGGAGTACAGGGCTCCCTGGAATGGGTTTACCCCAAGAGAGGGACCTGAAAGGGGGTCCTGTGCCTTAGAAAATGTCTTAGCTTGAGCGGAGTCTGTCTCATAAGCTCTCATCAGCCTTTGCTCGGGTATTCTTAGGTGACTAAGAATTTTTGTGGGGATGCCTAAGAAAAAATTTTCTCTAGGGCTTGAAGAAGTTCTATAGGGATATCCACCACATTTGGCTCGTCTAGAGATGTGTAAATAAAGACTGGTTTTCCCTAGAACAGGGGTGGGCAACCTTTTTGTAAGTGTGTGGCAAAACCAGCAAAATCTCTGATTCAAAATTCTTCTGCGTGCCAACCCTAATTTTTTTTATTAAATCTTTATTGTTCAGATTATTACAGTTGTTCCTCTTTTTCCCCCCATAACTCCCCTCCACCCAGTTCCCACCCCATCCTCCTCCCTCACTCCCCACCCACTGTCCTCATCCATAGGTGCACGATTGTTGTCCAGTCTCTTCCCGCATCCCCCTCACCCCTTCTCCCCCAAGAATAGACAGTCCACTCCCTTTCTATGCCCCTGATTCTATTATAATCACCAGTTCATTCTGTTCATCAGATTATTCACTTGATTTTCAGATTCACTTGTTGATAGATGTGCATTTGTTGTTCATAATTTGTATCTTTACCTTTTTCTTCTTCTTCCTCTTCTTAAAGGATACCTTTCAGCATTTCATTTAATACTGGTTTGGTGGTGATGAACTCCTTTAGCTTTTCCTTATCTGTGAAGCTCTTTATCTGACCTTCAATTCTGAATGATAGCTTTGCTGGATAAAGTAATCTTGGTTGTAGGTTCTTGGCATTCATCACTTTGAATATTTCTTGCCACTCCCTTCAGGCCTGCAAAGTTTCTGTTGAGAAATCAGCTGACAGTCGTATGGGTATTCCCTTGTAGGTAACTGACTCTTTCTCTTGCTGCTTTTAAGATTCTCTCTTTGTCTTTTGCTCTTGGCATTTTAATGATGATGTGTCTTGGTGTGGTCCTCTTTGGATTCCTTTTGTTTGGGGTTCTCTACGCTTCCTGGACTTGTAAGTCTATTTCTTTCACCAGGTAGGGAAGTTTTCTGTCATTATTTCTTCAAATAAGTTTTCAATATCTTGCTCTCTCTCTTCTTCTGGCACCCCTATAATTCTGATGTTGGTACGCTTGAAGCCATCCCAGAGGCTCCTTACACTATCTTCGCATTTTTGGATTCTTTTTTCATTTTGCTTTTCCGGTTGGGTGTTTTTTGCTTCTTCGTATTTCAAATCGTTGACTTGATTCTTGCGATCCTCTAGTCTGCTGTTGGGATTCTGTATAATATTCTTTATTTCAGTCAGTGTATGCTTAATTTCTAGTTGGTCCTTTATCACAACCTCGAGGGTCTCATTAGATTTCTTGTAGATCTCATTAAGTTTATCGGCAGTTTCTAGAAAATTCTTGAAAAACCTTAAAAGTGTGGTTTTGAACTCTATATCCAGTAGTTTGCTTTCCTCCATTTCTGTCATTTGTGTCCTTTTTCTTTGTCTCCGCATTTTTTATGCTTCCCTGTGTTGATAAAGTGGTTTTCTGTGCTAAGTGTCCTCTAGGGCCCAGTGGTTCAGCCTCCCCAATTACATGAGGTGGACACTTTTGGTGGACCCCCTTTTGGTGTTTGTGCACAGTCTTGTTGTAGTTAAGCCTTGATTGTTGTGGGTATCACTGGGAGGATTTGACCTCCAGGCCAATTGGCCGTGAGAATCAGCTGTGTCTGCAGTGGGAGAACTTCTGTGCTGGAGACACCCCTCTGGGGCAAGACTTGCTTCAATGGGGCTTTGGTGTTCACTGAGTCTGCCCCCTGAGTGTGTCCTTTATGATTCCACGGAGCTGCAAACTGGATGGTCCCACTCTGACCTCTGGGTGGCTCCTGGCTCCTGGATCTCTAGGGAGGTGCTAATCTAGCCTCTGCCTTAGGCTATCCAGCAAAAGCCTCCCTGCAGGGCTTGGGTGGGGCAGGTCCCACGGGATCGACAGGGCGGGGCTAGCAATTATGGCTGCTCTCAGAGGCTCTGCTTCTCAGCGTCTGGGCAATCGCTGCTTGCCCCTTCGAGAGAAAGCTGCCCTCGAGTTCCGACCGATGCCAGACAGTCCCGCTTCTCCTGTATGAGTCTGGGTCCCCAGAGACTCACCTGGAACTGGAGCTCAGAGCCTGAGACTCCCTCCCGATTGAAAATGACAACCGCGCCCTCGGCCGCCAGCCCTCTCCGCATGCACCTCCGCACCTTAATATTTTACTTCCGCACTGCGCCCCCTCTGAGTCTTGGTATGCTTTTCTCTTTCCTTCTAGTTGTGGAATTTCCACTCAGCCAGCCTTCCTGTGGTTCTGGATGATGTCCGTTCCGTCTTTTAGTTGTATTTTTGAAGTGGTTGTTCGAGGCAGCAAACTCCAGTGTTTACCTATGCCGCCATCTTGGTTTTCTGCTAAACCCTAATTTTTTGAGAACATGTTACACCTACTTGATATCTCTTAAGGTGTACATATGTGAAGAACCTTGAAGAATAATAAAATTCATTCGAGCAACAAAAACACAGTATATGATGATGAAAAATACATTTATTTTTTAATGTATACATGTACACTGATAGTCCGACAGAAAACTTTATGACTCCATTTGATATTATTGGGGGACTTTTGTTGCTGCATCACTGATGACGGAGATTTTACATTAGGTTTATATTTCGTGACCTTCAGAGATATGCACGAGCTACTACTTTCATCCATCAGGCTACTCCTATTATGAGACTTAACAAAATTCATCACTGAGAACAAAGATTCACAAGCGTATGTGGATGAAACCTAAACACTGGGAAGGCAGGGAGAGTTAAGGCAGAGGCATAGAAATTGCTCTTCCTCTCTCTCATCAATCCATGTCTATGGTCTTTAAGATAACTTGTTATGTAAAATTATTTATTTATCTAAGATGCACCTACACTGAATTTATCTGAAAAATAAAAAAGTTGATATTAAGAAAAAAATTGTAAATGGAAGATTATAAGAGAGGGTTTCGCGTGCCAGCAAAAGTTACTGGCGTGCCATGTTTGGCACGCGTGCCAGGGGTTGACCACCCCTGCCCTAGAAGTTTGTTTAGATTCCACAGATCTCAAAATTAATTCAATTGTGCCTTCAAGGCCAACAGCCCCAGGACAGTCAGCCTCCCATTAATACTAAAATGGCCAGGATGAGGATCCTTCTAAATTAAACTTTTTGTGTGCACAGTCAATAAAAGCTGGCTAGCGGAAACCGGTTTGGCTCAGTGGATAGAGCGTCAGCCTGCGGACTGAAAGGTCCCAGGTTCGATTCCGGTCAAGGGCATGTACCTGGGTTGCGGGCACATCCCCAGGAGGTGATGTGCAGGAGGCAGCTGATCGATGTTTCTCTCTCATCGATGTTTCTAACTCTCTATCTCTCTCCCTTCCTCTCTGTAAAAAATCAATAAAATATATTTAAAAAACACACACACAAAAAAAACGCTGGCTATAAAATTAGGCAGAATGAATGGAAAACCTATTTAATTGGTCTCTCAAAGCTTCAGAAAGAGGATTTAGATAAATATGTCAAACTATGATGTTATTTAGATGTCAACACAATTCTTTGAAGTATTAAAAATGGTTGCTCGCCTAGCCGGCGTAGAACCTGGAGGTCATGGTTCAATTCCTGTCAAGGCACATGCCTGGGTTACCTGCTCAACCCCCAGTAGGGGGCGAGCAAGGGACAAAAGATCAGTGATTCTCATCATTGCTGTTTCTATCTCTCTCTCCCTCTCTCTTCCTCTCTGAAATCAATAAAAAATATATATATATTTTTAAATGGCTGCCATTATATTTTTAATTGATTTTAGAGAAAAGGAGGAAAGGGGAAAGAGAAAGAGAGAAACATCTATTTGTTCCATTTATTTATGCATTCATTGTTTGATTTTTGTATGTGCCCTGACCGGGGATCAAATCCATAGCCTTGGTGTATCAGGATGATGCTTTAACCAACTTAGCTACCCAGCCAAGTCTTGGCTGCCCTTCTTTTAAGAGGGAAGGTCATTTGGAACTTGACTTGTCAACAACAGATATGAATTGTAAATGCCTCCGGGGAAAAATAGGGTCCAACTGTTCTTTTATAAACTAGTGAGTTTTTCTCATGGCTAAAAGGTCTCTGTGTAGCTCTGGATGTCTGTGTATATATGTATGTTGAAAATGTGAGATAATTTTCTACCTCGGAATGGTATTATTAAAATTAATTTAAAGGCATGAGCTTGTAAAAATAGGGTATTCTAAAATTCTTGGAAATGCAGAAACTAACACAAATGCTTTTCAAGTTCATGTGATCTAAGATTAATCCTTAGTAAATAAAAGCTAGTTTAAGTTTGTGGTTTAAGTAGAACAGACAAGTCTTTCAAGTTGTTGATATTATATTTTAACTGGCTTTACAAAAATAAGTTCATGTGAATAACCAACTTTGATGTCTATCCTATATAATATCCTATATAATAAAAGGCTAATATGCAAATTGTTCGACTGGGAGTTCGACTGCTCACTATGACATGCGTTGACCACCAGGGGGTGGCGCAGAACATGGCAGGTGTTGGTGACACGGTGCTGGTAGTTGGTGGCAGTGAAGGTGCTGCCGGCCCTGATGGACCCCAACGAGAGCAAGACCATGGTGGGATGGTGGAACAGGTGAGCAGGTGGCACCAGGCCAAGGTGGGTGCGAGCAGGGCCCAATTGCCCCACAAACAGTGACCAGCGGTGGCAGCAGGGTCAGGGCCGCAGCCCAGCTCCCATGTACTGATGGAGCCAGGCGGGGCCTGGACCCCGGCCCTGATCAATTGCCCTTCAGATGGGATGGTGGAGCAGGTGAGGGGGCAGCTCCAGGCCACCGGGGGGTGCCAGGAGGGGCTGTGGGGCTGCAAGCCTGGGGGCGCAAGCTGGGGCCCGATCCCCGCAAGCCATCCTGAGGGATCCCACCCATGCATGAATCCGTGCACTGGGCCTCTAGTTAAATATGTTTATAGAGGTTATAAAATGCTTTCATGAATTCTACTTCTTAGTTTTAATTCTAAATTGAGGTTTTAAAAATCTTAATCTATGTGGGAGCAACTTAGTGGTGTTCCAGAAGGGCCCCTAAAACACCTCAAAAGACTTATATTTTATGTTGAATTACATGGGAAACATTGTAAAATAAGTATTGGAAAACTTCTTGGATATATTGTATAGGTAAACAATGGTTGTAAGTTGAACAAATAGCCAGGGCTATGGGAAACCCAAGATGGCCATTTGGTTCTTCCAAGCTCCCTGGTAAAATTCCATTTTTTAGTTTTTCTTTCCTTCTTGCATCATAATTTAAGCTGTAATTAGAAGGAATTTATGAATTGACATTATTGAAAGGAGATATCTTACACTATTGCCAAGATTTCATAGTCAAATCAAAAAAAATGCCAAGTTGGTAACCCCTTCCTTTCACAGTGAACTCCCAGGAGACAAAGACTTTAGAGATCATTGACTGCCACCTGGATTTTGTTTATTGGAAAGGACATAAAATAGAATACACTATCCATCCTCATTGGAAGGGACCTTATTAGGTACCTAGCATCTACCCTTGTCTCTGACACTTGCTTTTGACTACAACAGACATCAAAGATTCCTCAAGGATGAGAAGCTGCTGACACCAGAGTTAGACAGCTTCCTCAAGACATCAACAAGGCCTGCACAGCCAGTGTGGCTCAATGGTTGAGCATTGACCTATGAACCAGGAGGTATGGTTTGATTACCAGTCAGGGCTCATGCCTGGGTTGCAGGCTCAATCCCCAGTGTGAGGCGTGCAGGAGGCAGCCGATCAATGATTCTCTCCCTCTCCCTTCCTCTCTGAAATCAATCCTATATAATAAGAGGTAATATGCAAATTGACCCTCACACCATCGCACAAGATGGCTGCCCCCATGTGGTCAAAGATGGCTGCCACAAGATGGCTGGCAGGGGAGGGTAGTTGTGGGTGATCAGGTCAGCAGGGGAGGGCAGTTAGGGGCAACCAGGCCAGCAAGGGAGGGCAGTTGGGAGTGATCGGGCTGGCAGGGGAGCAGTTAGGCATCGATCAGTCTGGCAGGGGAGTGGTTAGGGGATGATCAGGCTGGCAGGCAGGTGAGCAATTGGGAGCCAGCAGTCCTGGATTGTGAGAGGGATCGGGCCTAAACCGGCAGTCGGACATCCCCCAAGGGGTGCCAGATTGGAAAGGATGAAGGCTGGGCTGAGGGACACCCCTCCCCCCCCAGTGCATGAATTGCGAGTACCGGGCCTCTAGTCTATAATAATAAAAGGGTAATATGCTAATTAGACCGGACAACCAAATGACCTTCCAGACATCATTCCAGATGTCCTTCCGGATGAAGCCACAGCAGTGGAGGCAGAGGCAGAGGTGGTTAGGGGCGATCAGGCAGGCAGGCGAGCAGTTAGGGGTGATCAGGAAGGCAGGCGAGTGGTTAGGGACAATCAGGCGGGCAGGCAGGTGAGCGGTTAGGAGCGAGAGGGATGTCCCGGATTGTGAGAGGGTGCAGGCCAGGCTGAGGGACCACCCCTTTCCCCCATCATGCATGAATTTCATGCACTGGGCCTCTAGTAAAAATATAATAATAAAAAAAGGCCTGTATACCTATGGATTGATGTTGAACTCAGAAACCATTTTGTTTGACTGTCTTTACTTATCTGCTAATGAAATTAGTCATAATAATAGTTTCACTCATTCTCTGGGCTTTTTGTAGTCCAACTGTGTATTATTACTGAACATGATAAGATAACTTGTAATACTCCTTTTATGGCTTATGTAAATGTTATACTAGATGCCAATACAGGGGGCAAAACATGGATCATAATGGTTCACAGGTCAGAAATGATCCAGAAATGATCCATTTATCGGCCCTTCCCTTTTGGAAAAATTCAGCCTCAACTCACATCCCATGGTTACAGTATTGCCCCATTCCCAGGCAAGACAACATCAATGTTGAGACTTCCTAGAAATGAGACTTCCTAGCACTGTGAGACCATATTATCCAGCCAAAAGGTTGGTCATCAATGCATCCCTCAGATTGCTTTATGACCAAAAGGGGAATTATGAGGGTGGGGGGAGTGGGGAGAAGGGTGCTGTAATAAATCATACTGGGCAAGTCATGATGGGTAATTATGCTCCAGGCCTATAACTTCTTTAGTGAAAGGTTTTTAAGCAAGCCCTATCCATTGTTCTTGTGCATCTAGGTTAACACACTTTCGAAATACCAGAAATAATACCCCTTGAAGGCATAATCATTGATCTGCTGCCTCCTGCACGCCCCCTACTGGGGATCGAGCCCGCACACGGCCATGTGCCCTTGACCAGAATCAAACCCAGGACCCTTCAGTCTGCAGCCTGACTCTCTATCCACTGAGCTAGAGCGAGATTTATTCTCTTAACTTCATCTGTCCTTGGTGTGGTTAGCAAATGGCATTAATTGGATTTCTGCTATATTCCTGAGTAAGGTCATTTAACCTATTTACCCTCTGGTTGGGGAGAAGTGCAAACCATTACTCTTAAGTGTCTTTGGTTTAGGGAAGATAGGATTACTAGATGGCTGAAAACTGCTTGGCATCTAGATTTTCTAAATGGCTGCAAACTGCTATTAAACTATCTGTCTGTTTCTCTATTCCACTTGCCCTGGCTTACTGGTCTGTCTCAAAGAGAGCACATAATAGTAACCATTCTGCAATCCAATTCCTCATTTTCTTTCTTACATTTCTCCTTAATTCCAAAAGCTGCAAAAGTGTTATTTTCTGAAACACTTGAGATCTTGCTTCCTGGTAAATGTTGTCAGTTATAGCTCAAATAAAAATTATAAATTCTTGCCCAGCCGGCATGTCTCAGTGGTTGAGTGTCGACCTATGAACCAGGAGGTCACGGTTCGACTCCCAGGCAGGGCACATGCCCTGGTTGTGGGCTTGATCCCCGGTGTGGGGTGTGCAGGAGGCAGCCAATCCATGATTCTCTCTCATTATTGATGTTTCTATCTCTCTCTCCTTCTCTCTTTCTCTCTGAGGTCAATTTTAAAAATATATTTTAAAAATTATAAACTCATAAAAATTATCTATAGGTTTGGATGTTTCTTACATTGACAGTTTTAAGTCTTTGAGATTTGGGGAGTCTTTGGTTAACAATAGCTCATTATTTACCTTACCTAATACACTCCATGAAGAAAGAGCTCTTGTAGACGGCAAAAATAGCTCCAAATTTTTACTCCTCTCTGTATCCTTGCCCTTTGCTATTGGACTTTACAAGCAACTTCCATCAAAGAGTGGAGTCTATTCCCGACCCCTTGAATTTGAGCAGGTCTTGGCATTAGAAGGCATCCTCTGTACAGTTATCAAGGACTCTACCATGTTAATGAAAGTTCCTGCAACAAAGCAGCTCATCTAACTTCATTCAAGACAACACTTTCTGCTTTTTTTAAAAAAAAATTTTTTTATTGATTTCAGAAAGAGGAAGGGAGAGAGAATCATGGATCAGCTGCCTCCTGCACACCTTCTATTGAGGACTGAGTCCATAACATGTGCATGTGCCCTGACCGGAAATGAAACCATGATCTCCTGGTTCATAGGTCAATGCTCAACCACTGAGCCACACTGGTGGGGCTCCACTTTTTTTTTTTTTTTTTAAATCAAGGAGTCTTTTTATCTTCAACTCTCAATTAACATTCCCTGGATCTTTGTCAAGTGCTGGTAAGACACATGACAATTGTTTCCAATGTGTTTGGGCTATCATTTAAAAATGGTGCCAAGAAAATCCTTGTAGTGAAATCTTTTCCTACTTGCTGTAGTTTTTTCAGCGGCTAAATTCCTAGAAGTATAAATGGTAGATATGCACTCTCAGGCTTAGATTTAAGCTTCCCAATTCTTCAGAAGAGTCATTCCCATTCACATCCCAACTACGATGAATGGGGTTTCCCATTCCCCTGAAATCTTCCCAGCTATAGGGAACCACATTTCAAATAACTTTTCTGATTTGTCAGGCAAAGAGATGCAGCTCAATATTTCAAGTGGCAAATTCTACAAATATTACTGAGGATGAACTTGGCCTTCATCTCTTTTTAGCTGTGAGTTTCTTTTTTCATATTAACTGCCCATTTTTCTTTTGGGTATTAGCTTTTATTCCACGTTAATTCATGTTAATTAATGTTAATTCCACATTCATTTATTAATATCTTCATTACATTATGTTAACCATTTTTCTATTGTACCTGTTACAAATATTTTTCTACACTATTTGTTTAACTTCAGTTTTAGTCATACCCTTTTTGGACATATAGAATATTTAACTCTATAGAGTCAACCCCATCAATCTTGTCCTTGGTGATTTGTTATCCCACTTTGAGAGAAGAGGAAGGGGAGAGAGAGAGAGAGAGAGAGAGAGAGAGAGATTTTGTCTGTCTTGTCACCATCATCATTATATCTACGACACTTAAAACAGAGCCTGGCACATGGCAGGATCTCAATAAATATCTGGTAAAAGAATGAGTGAGCCCAGCTGGTGTGGCTCAGAGGTTGAGCATAAACCTAGGAACCAAGAGGTCACAGGTTCGATTCCCAGTCAGGGCACATACTTGGGTTGTTGGTTCAATCCCAGTAACGGGGGGTTGGGGGAGAGGTGGGGGGGTGCAGGAGGCAGCTGATTGATTATGTTTCTCTCTCATTGGTGTTTCTATCTCTCTATCCCTCTCCCTTCCTCTCTCTTTAAAAATCAATAAAAACAGGTTTTTTTTAAAAAAAGAATGAATGAGAGAAAAAAAATGAATGCATCCAATATGCCAGCCCTGATCTGGGCGGTGAGTGTATTTACGTTGGGAATAACATTCTGCCTCTTCTTGTGACTAATAGGAAACAGTTCCCTCAACCTGCATCAAGTATCTCTTGCTACATAACAAAATTCCCCAAAACTAGTGGCTTAAAACAGCAAGCATGTTATGAATTACTCACTGTCCTTAGTTTCAAGAATTTGGATAGAACATCCAAGAAAACTTCTTCACTTCTGTGTCTGGCGCTTCAGGACAGCTAGAATGACTAAGGCACAGTTAGAGCAGCTGAATTGGGGTCCGATATTAGGGACATCTCTTTTCACTGTTATCTGACTTTCTCTGTTCCCCATGTGGTTTCTCCACATAGTCTTTCTATGTGGCCTCTCCATGTGGCCTCCTCAACAGTGTACACAATCAAAAGCTGCTTGGCCTAAGGCTTAGGCCAGAACTGGGCAGGAGTGACTTCTATCACATTATTGGTTAAAGCAAGTCACTTTATGTTCAAGGCAGATTCAAGGAGAGAGTGTGAATAGGGAGTTATAGTTCTTCGGGAATCTCAGTATAATTGACTTTCACAATCAATTAAATGGCTCCTTAATGACTATTCACGAAGTGCTTGGAAAGGCTTCCTGGAGGAGGTAATCCCAGAACTGTGTCTTAAAAATGAGTAGAACACAGTCAGCCAAATGGAAGAGTATGTGAAAGGTACGTAGGTGAGAAATCACTTAGAGACTCAGTCTTAGTGAATCCCTAAAGTACAAGTCAGAGAGATGAGGCCAGCACCAAATCCAGGTCTATATAATGAGGATGATGGAGGCCCTGAATGCCACAGTAAGAAAGCTTGAATTCACCTTGAAGAATAGTGATTCTCTTTATACTCCAATAATGAACTATCAGAAAGAGAAACTAATAAAACAATCCCATTTACCATGGCAACAACAAAACAAAAAAGGTACCTAGGAATAAACTTAACCAAGGAGGTAAAATACCTATACTTGGAAAACTATAGGACATTGAAGAAAGAGATAGAGGAAGATATGAATAAGTGGAAGCATATATTGTGTTCATGGATTGAAAGAATTAACATAATTAAGATGTCCACACTACACAAGCAATCTAAAGATTCAACACAATTCCTATTAAAACACCAATGGCATATTTCACAAATCTAGAACAAATATTCCAAAAATTTATATGAAAAAAACAAACAAAAAAACCTGAATAGCCTCAGCAATCTTGAGAAAGAAGAACAAAGTTGAAGGCATCACAATACCAAATACCAAACTATACTACAAAGTCATTGTAATAAAAACAGCCTCGTATTGGCACAAAAACAGCCATATAGACCAATGGAACAGAACTGAGACCCTAGAAATCAACCCACAACTTTATGGTCAATTGATATTTGACAAAGGAGGTAAGAGCATACAATGGAATAAAAACAGTCTCTTAAATAAATGGTGTTGGGAAAATTGGACAAGTACATGCAAAGAATGAAAGTAGACCACAAATTTACACCATACACAAGAATAAACTCAAAATGGACAGAAGACTTCAATGTAAGTCACAAAATGATAAAAATCCTAGAAAAAACATAGGCTCTCTAACTGGTGGTCTCAGTGGTTAGAGTACCAGCCTGCATACTGAAGGGTCTCAGGTTCAATTCCCAGTGAAAGGCATGTATCTGGGTTGCAGGTTCCATCCCCAGCCCCAGTTGGTATGCATGCAGGAAGCAACCAATCAATGTTTCTCTCTCACCTCTCTCTCTCTCTCTCTCTCTCTCTCTCTCTCTCTCTCTCTCTCAAATCAATAGAAAAATATCATCAGGTGAGGATTAACAAAAGAAAACATAGGCATCTCTTGCAGCAATATTTTCACCAATACATCTCCTAGGGCAAGGGAAACAAAGGAAAAAATAAACAAATGGGACTACATCAAACTAAAAAGCTTCTGCACAGCAAAAGAAACCATAACAAAATGAAAAAGGAATCTGCTGTATGGGAGGACATATTTGCCAATGACATATCTAATAAGGTGTTAATTTTCAAAATATATAAAGAACTTATACAACTCAGCACCAGGAAGACAAACAATCCAATTAAAAAATGGCCAAAGATGCCCTGGCCAGTGTTGCTAAGTGCTTAGCATCGGCCTGCTGCACCGAAGGGTCACAGGTTCAACTCCCAGTCAAAGACATGCACCTGGGTTGCTTGATCCCCACCCCTGTCAGGGAGCATGCAAGAGGCAGCCGATCGATGTTTCTTTCTCTCTCTCTCTCTCTCTCTCTCTCTCTCTCTCTCTCTCCAATAGAAACATATACTTTTTAAAAAAGGGTCTGGACTGCAAATATGTCTGAATGTTGTAACCATGTACATCAAGCATGTTAAACTCGCGGTCGCCAGGCATATGGCCCACCGGCCACGAGTTTGACATGCTTGATGTACATGGTCATCAAAGGCACCAGATTTTAATGGAGAGATTCATTTAAGGAGAATGTCTACAGTCTGGAGAGAAAAGAACTCATGTCGGTGCCTCAAATAATATTCTTTGTAGCGCCGAAACCGGTTTGGCTCAGTGGATAGAGCATCGGCCTGTGGACTGAAAGGTCCCAGGTTCGATTCCGGTCAAGGGCATGTACCTGGGTTGCGGGCACATCCCCGGTGGGAGATGTGCAGGAGGTGGCTGATCGATGTTTCTCTCTCATCGATGTTTCTGACTCTCTATCTCTCTCCCTTCCTCTCTGTAAAAAATCAATAAAAATATATTTTTTTAAAAAATATTCTTTGTAGCAAGATGTGGCCACCAATTCCTCACATCAAGAGGTGGGATTGCCGAAACCGGTTTGGCTCAGTGGATAGAGCGTCGGCCTGCAGACTGAGAGGTCCCGGGTTCGATTCCGGTCAAGGGCATATACCTGGGTTGCGGGCACATTCCCAGTGGGGGATGTGCAGGAGGCAGCTGATCGATGTTTCTCTCTCATTGATGTTTCTGACTCTCTCTATCTCTCTCCCTTCCTCTCTGTGAAAAATCAATAAAATATATTAAAAAAAAAAAAAGAGGTGGGATCTATGTAGTCTCATCTTGAATCTGGGTGGGCTAGTGACTGCTTTAACTGACAGACAGAAGAAGTGATGCTGTGTGACTTCTGATACCGGTTTCTGCCTGGATCTTTGGGACACATGCTCTGGGAGAAGAAGCCAGCTGTCATATTAAAATCACTATACTGGAGTGACCACTTGTAGTTGCTCTGTTCAATAACCGACCGCCAGCAACATTGCCAGCCATGTGTGTGAGCTACCTTGGACACAAATCCAGTAGTTTTCAAATGACTCCAGTCCCAGTCAACATCTGACTTCAACCATATGACAGACACCAAGCAAAAGCAGCCCCACCAAGCCCTTCTTGAATTTCTTCCTTTTTAAAAATAAACATCTATGAGTCAATTACTCAGCACTAGGATACTATTTTTTTATTTGTTTGTTTGTTTATTTACTAGAGGCCCAGTGCACAGATACACAGAGTCACTAGGCCTGGCCTGCAGGGATCCGGTGAAACTGGCTCTCTGACATCCTCTAAAGGGTCCCAAATTGCGAGAGGGTGGTTCTCAGGTGACACACCCTGTAATTGGGCTCCCTCCTCTCTGATTCCAGGTGCATTACCCCAGAACCACAGCTGCCAAGTGACTGCATCTCAGCAGCTCCTGTGTTGAGCATCTGCCACCTGGTGGCCAGTGCACGTCATAGCTACCAGTTGGACGGTGGAAGGATCACTGAGGCTTTTATATATATACTAGGGGCCTGGTGCACGAAATTCGTGCACTGGGTGTGTGGGGGGAGGGGAGTGTCCCTCAGCCCAGCCTGCCCCCTCTCACATACTGGGAGCCCTCAGGCGTTGACCCCCATCACCCTCCAATCGCAGGATCGGCCCCTTGCCCAGGCCTCATGCCTCGGCCAGAGGTGTAGACCCCCATCACCCTCCGATGATCACCTGATCAGCCCCTTGCCCAGGCCTGACGCCTCCGCCAGAGGTGTCAGGCTTGGACAGGGGACTCCCATCTCCCCCTGATCACTGGCTCTGGCCCCCGTCCAGGCCTGAGGCCTCTAGCCCAGGAATCATGCCTGGGCAGGGGACCCCCATCTCCCTCTGATCGCTTGCTCCACCCCCTGCCCAAGCCTGACGCCTCTGACCCAGGCTTCAGGCCTGGGCAAGGGGACCATTATATCCCCCCAATCCCCGGCTCAGCCCCCCGCCCAGGCCTGATGCCTCGGCCAGAGGAGTTGACCCTCATCACCCTCCGATCACCAATCACCGGATCGGCCCCTTGACCAGGCCTGAGGCCTCCGGCAGAGGTGTCAGGCCTGGGCAGGGGACCCCCAGCTCCCCGCGGTTGCAGGCTCCGCCCCTGCCCCTGCAGGATGCCTCTGGCCTAAGCGTCCGGCCCGGGCAGCGGGAACCCACAGCTGCAGCGGCCCCGCGATCGTGGGCTTTGCTTTAGGCCCAGGCAAGGGGCCCCTAGCTCCTGGGACTGCCAGCTTAGACCATGCCCAGCTCCCATCGCTGGCTCCACCCCTACTTCCTGCTATCACTGGCCAGGGCGGAAAAGGCACCTGATTCTCCGATCATGGCTGGGGGGCAGGGCAAAGGCGGCCCCAGGGCCGCCTTTGCCCTGCCCCCCAGCTCTTAGCTCCCCCCTGGGTTTCCGATCACTGTCAGTGGCAGGGGGCTTCTTCCTGCTTTCCCTTTCGCCTCCCCGCATTGTGCCTACATATGCAAATTAACCGCCATCTTGTTGGCAGTTAACTGCTAATCTTAGTTGGCAGTTAACTGCCAATCATAGTTGGCAGTTAACTGCCAATCATAGTTGGCAGTTAATTTGCATATAGCCCCGATTAGCCAATGAAAAGGGTATCGTCATACGCATTACCATTTTTCTCTTTTATTAGATAGGATATATATAGAAGATAGAACAAGGAAGGGAGAGAGAAAGATCTATTTTTTGTTGTTGTTGTTCCACTTATTTATACATTCATTGGTTGATTCTTCTATGTGCCCTGACCCCGGATCAAACCTCAACCTTGGCATATCCGGACAATGCTTTAACCAACTGAGCTCCCCAGTTAGAGCCCCTTCTTGAATTTCTGATCCACAAAGTCAAAGAAAAAAGAAAATGGTTATTTTAACTGCTTAATTTTGGAATAATCTGTTATATAGCAATAAATAGATAACTGAAACACCAGAGTTGTGAACTCAACCTGCACACTAATTCTAAAGTAGCCAGACATGCAATGTAAGTCAGTGAGTGGGGCCTATTATGGGACAACAGGGCAAGGTGGGAACCCTGGAGCACCGAGAAACCCATGCTATGCTGCTATGGGCTGTATTTGCCCCCAGAGCTGTTGTACACCTCCCCCTTTCTTCCTGCATCCCAAGCCACAGTTCCCAATCTCTCCCTTCATCTGGATTCACCTGGGATTCCTCCATGGGAAGCAGTGGCAGGAGAAAACGGCCAGAGTAATTCTCCCCTTTATCCCTGTGGCTGAGCCTCCTCCACAGCTTCAGCCTGCTATGCAACCCCACTGATTCCAACTTCTAATAGGTGACTTTATCTCTAGGCTCTGGTGCCACCATCTCCTCCCACTGTTCCTCCAGTCTGGGGTTGCATTGGCTTCCCATTTCTGCTAATTTCCAATTGCTTCACTGCTCCCGAGCTCCTCCATCTGCAGTATAACCACTTCCATGTATTAACATCCTTCTGTTCTAGTGTGGGAGTAGTATCCTTTTCAGGCCCTTACAAGTATGGCAGCTCCAGCTTATTCTGACCAAGAAAGAAAGTGGGCACCGTGTTGTCAGATCTCCCAATGAGGCCAAAGCCTGAAATCAGGATTATCATGAGGAATATTCTGATATTTCAAACATTGTAGATGCCACAGTCCTCTGACTTCAGAATAGGTGGAGATAGCAAGAGAGACTGAGAAGGAGTAGCTACAGCAGTTCCCTCACTGGGTCAGTGAAAAGATCTTTCTTTATTGAGCACCTACTGTGTGCAGGCACTCTGTGAGGAGCCAAAGACAAAGTGATGAGCAAGAGAGATGAGTCCCTGCCCTAGTATGCTTACATCATAGTGGGGGAAACAGACAAACAAATGAAGAGAAATGGTGTGTGATACCTGCCATGCAGAAAATGAAAGATGAGTGATACTGTGTGAACATGGGTGTGGAGGAGTTTGGCTTTCGAAAGATGAGTGATACTGTGTGAACATGGGTGTGGAGGAGTTTGGCTTTCGTTGAGGTGGCACAATGGAGTATTGAGATCGGGGCACCTGAACTAAGACCTGAAGGAAAAGAGAGAGCCAACCCTACAAAGATCTGGGAGAACCGTGTTCCCAGAAGAGGAAGTGGCCATCGAAAAGTCCCTGAGGCAGGAAAAAGCTGTGAATGTCTGAGAAATAGCAAGAAGGGTGGGCATGGGTGGGGCAGAAAGAGTGGATGGGGAGTTAGGGGGTGATGTGAGGATGGGGAGGCTACAGTGGCCACAGGGAGGAGTGCAATGAGAAGCCATTAGAAGGTTTTAAGCAAGGAAGTAATGTGATATGGTTTATGGTTTTGAAAGATCCCCCTCCCCAAAGTTGTGGTGTGAAGACTACAAGTAGGGCTCAAGAGTAGAGTCAGGGAAATCAGTTTCAGTTTGTGAGTAACCCTGATGTTCCAGGTAGGACTGGAGGGTGCTCAGACCAGGGTGTTAACAATAAAGGGGTGAGAAGTGACTGGGTTTGGGAGAGTCCTGTGTCAGAGAAACTATAACGGGAGTTTTCAGACAGGAATAGTCTAGGGGACTCATTAAAATGCAGACTCCTGGGTCCTATCCCCAGAGATTCTGGTTCAGTAGGTCAAGGGCAATAGAGAATTTGCATTTCTAATGTTGACCTTAAAAAAAAGTCAGTTATTTTACCAGCAGAAATGGGTTTATTAGGGAATAGCAAAGAATTGCAAATTGGGATATGTGAACTGTGGCAAAACCGTAGGCAAATCTGGAGAACAAAGGAGAGGAACTGCTCTTTTATAGAGGAAAAGGGGGAGGTGGGACGAGCTGGTACAGTGAGTCCATTGAAGGAAATTGGGAGTTCAAATGTTCCATTGGCTAAGTTGTGACAATCTCTTACTGGTTGAGTTGTTGCTCAGCTAGGAGAAAAATCTTTTTTCCACTTGCTCAGGTAGTAAAGTAGAAAACATCTTCCTGTTGGAGATGCAAGGTATGCCTCTTCCTGTTTGGGGCAATTAGCCATGAGGGTGTGAGAGCTCCCCCTACAGGCCATGATGACTCCAATTTTAGTTGAGTTTCTCTTTAAGTTTCACACTAAGTCATGTTGATGCTGCTGGTCCAGGTCAGACTTTGAAAATTATTGGGAACAACACTTTCAAATAGAAATATAATGTGGACCACGTGAAGGGTTTTAAATTTTCTAGTAGCCACATTTTTAGCTGTGATAAAAGTGCTATGTTCTTTTTTAAGACCCTTAGATTTTAGAGATACTAGTATATATGTATAAGTATTTATGGGTGAAATTATATTGAAGCATCCATCTTATATAAAAACTGCTGTTTGAAATTTTAACCCTGATAGCATGGCTTCTGTAAATGCTTGCTTGCTTAAATAATAAGGAAAATAAGACTACTCCCATTCCAGAGAGGCCGTAAACTATGCCCCAGACAGAGTTGTCAGTGCTGACACCAGGCCAGGCCTTGAGATATGGTCTCATGGCCCCTTCCCAGCACGCAGGCCTTCTTTCTCAGAAGGCCCAGAAGTCTCATTCCAAATTTGGGAGACAAAGGACTGGAAAAAGTATAAATAGGGAAGTTTCCTCCATGTTGGGGGGCCCAGTATTTGAAAGACACATTTTTCTCTGGGCCTGCACAGAATTAAATAATAAAATATAACTCCCTTTCTCTAAGGGTGGCTTGGTTTTTCTCCGGTCTTCTGCAACAATATGATGCCTGGATTTGCTTTAAACTAATTCAGTGAGGGAGGGCAAGGCAGAAAAAAATAAACAAGATTGGCCATATGTTGATAATTGTTGAAAAATAGTGATGGGTACCTGGAGAATCATTATACTATTTTATTTTTGTGCACAATTTAACATTACCATGATACGTTTTTTTAAACGGTGAGAGAGAGAAAGGGATTTTTTTAAAGACTGGAGCTCCATGAACAGGCTGGAGAGCTGACAAGGGATGGTGGAGATGCAGAACAAGAAGGCGGCCGACCCGGCTCCAGGGTATACACAGTGTGGGGGTCTCACTCTTCCCGAGTAAAGAACTGCGCAGACTAGACCGCTGCACTAACTTGAACTGCGTGGTTGCATCTCCTGGGCCAGAACGTCTGTCCCTACCCACCTGCTAGGGTTCAGCGGATGCGGCAGACCACCCGCGCCTGCGCAGCATCGCCCCCTGCGCCCGCAGGGGTCAGTCCCTCCACCCCATAAGTCTCCGAGCAATTCTGCAGGCCTGCTTGAGAGGTGAGGTAGAGGGTGTCGCCTGGCCTTCTGGGAATTGCAGTTCACGTGCAAGACTGGAGCTACCGCTTAACTCGTCCTGGAGACTACGCAACCCACAATGCACGGCGCGTGCAGCGCCTGAGTGGTATATTGCTGCCCCCAAGCGGCACCGCTGAGAGGAGCTGGGGCGGGGCCGGACTGGGAACGCTAAGGGTCACCCTGGGAACTTCTAGGACAGTGGTTCTCAACCTTCCTAATGCCGCGATCCTTTAATACAGTTCCTCATGTTGTGGTGACCCCCAATTTCATTGTTACAAATTGAACATAAAGCATAGTGATGAATCACAAAAACAATATGTAGCTATATATTTGTTTTCCGATGGTCTTAGGCGACCCCTGTGAAAGGGTCGTTCGACCCCCAAAGGGGTCGCGACCCACAGGTTGAGAACCGCTGTTCTAGGAAGTCTTTCCAGGAGTGAGCCTCCCAGACCTGGGCCAGGGAATGGTGGGAGCAGTGAAGAAATTGGACGTAGGGCCTGCTATGAGGATTAAATGAAGTCAGGACAGTAACTGTTGGATGATATTAGCCTTATCACTAGAGGCCCAATGCATGAATGCCTGCATGGGTAGGGTCCCTAGGCCTGGCCAGTAATCAGGGCCGATCTGTGGGGCCCCACTGGCACCCACCTTGGCCGGCCTGGCGCCTGCCTGCTCACCACAGCCTGTCGCCTCCCTCTTCGGGGCAACCAGGAGCTCCTGCTTTGAGCGTCTACCCTCCTGGTGGTCAGTGTGTGTCATAGCAACCGGTCATTCTACCGATTGTTCTGCCATTTGGTCAATTTGCATATTAGGCTTTTATTATATAGGATTATTACAGCTAGCACTTAATAAACATAGTACTTATGTGCCAGGAAATGTTCCCAGCATTTACATGTATTGTCTCATTTAATCCTCCCAGCTGCCATTTGAAATATCATCAGCCCCCTTCACCTCTTTAGAGGAATGAAGCTGAGGCCAGAGAAAGGCTAATTTGTCCAAAGCCACTCAGCTGCTCAGTGGCAGAGCTGGGATTTGAACCAATGCTGTTAGGCTTCAGAGTCTGTGTTCTTCCTCACTGAATAAACACTTTTTGATCACTCTATTAATTTATCCCAAGGTTGTATTTAGCACATGAACCAATTCAAGATGGCAATTAGCATGTGGATCTCTGGTTGGTGATCATCTCACACATTCCTACCCAAGTTTGTGATTAGCCCAACTCCAAGACAGAGTTGATGATTGCATAAATTTATAATTAGCACATGAATCAGCAGTGTTAGGAGTGGAATCATTAGGTTTTAATTAGTACCTGTGTTTGCACACAGCCATTATGTCCATGCCTAGAAAGCCCTATCCCCTTTTGGTCCAGATGATCACCTCCTCAAATGTTGCCCCATCCCTTCCATGAGCCCCACCCCACTACCACCTGGCTAGCAGACTTGGTGGCTTCCTTGCCCCTCTCCTGTCCCCCGTCTTGTTCATAATGGAGTACAAAAGGGACACCCTCAGGTTCAGAAATTATCTGTTCTCTTTCTGTCTTATGAGGAGACACAATTCCAAAGCCTGAACTGTATCTAATTCACAGGTATGTTCCCGTCATTGGGCCTGCAACACAGTGAGAGCTCAATAAATGCTTAGCAAAAAAGCACTGTACATGCACTATCATCCTTCTGCAAGGACCTAAAGATTTATCAAATCAAACCAGATCCACTCTACCCTCAAAAGGGCCAAATTTGTGATCACCCACCCTAAAGTCAAGTACCAGGTTAGGTGTGTGGGTTGTTAGGGTGGGGCTAGGAACTTCTCCCTGGAGAGGATTTGGCCAAGAGGATGAAACAAGATTCCATAGCCTCTTCCTTCTGCTTCCCCTGAGGCTGTGGATTTGGTGGAGATTGATGTTGAGTCCATTGTAATTCACACTCTCTTTAAATAATTGTGACTAAGAAGGAGCTGCCCAGCCTGGGAATATGTTCTCAGCACCCCTTTGCATCCAGGATGGCCACGTGACTAGTTCTCTCCATACATGGGCCATGTTTTAAAAGAATTAGATGAATTTTCCACATCCCATCTCCTTCCATTTGCCAGGTGGAAGCAGATAATTCTGAGCCCCATAAAATAACTGAGGCACAAAATTGACAAGTCTGTGTATGAATCACCAGATGGAGGACGGCTGCCAACCATGCAGGACACCTGTGGTGAAAAACAAACTACCATATGAAGTCACTGAAATCCAGAGGGTTATTTGTTACAGCAGCTGGAATTATGCTCACTGATACACTAAACTTTCCTCTCTGGGTCCCTGATATCACTGAAGCTTGAGCACAAGTCATTCTGTAAAACATGCGTCTGATCGCCCATTGTGGTGGTCAGACTTCTACATGGCAGGTCTACACAGTGGCCCAGAGTCTCTATGTTTGCTATTTAAAGTTGTCAGCATATTTCCCTCCATTCTTTTCACAAATGTAAACTTTTCTCCATGTTCTTATAGAAGTTTTATTCCATGTTGATAGCTGAAAGTCCTTAAAGCAGACCCTGAAAGTTGTGGTAGGTCTTCCATTGTAGTTAAGCAGAACCTCATGCATAGGGTCTTGGGAGAAGTTGGTGCTTGCCTGGAACCCATCAGTCTGATTTAGGGTTAGTGTATGTGTATGGTGAGGGGAGAGCCTATACTAATCTTTCTGCTTCTCTCTGTTGACCTTCCATATGGCCATATGGGGCTGTAACTTCAGGCCTGATCCTTTTTGGCAGTGGGGGTTGGGGGTGGGGGAGAGGGCAGAGGGAGAGGGAGAGAAACATCAATTTGTTGTTCCACTTATTTATGCAGTCATTGGTTGATTCTTGTATGTGTTCTGATAGGGGATCAAACCTGCAACCTCTAACTGAGCTACCTGGCCAGGGCCGGGCCTGAACTTTAAAGTGAGTCCCCAGTCCTCAGTACTGATTAACGTGCTAATTACAAAGCTGAGCTAATTCTCATGAACCCCACTGGCTAGACTGGAGTTGGTGGGTGTTAGTTGAGGATAAAGGGACACCACCTCCATCTCTTCTTGCTCTGATAAACCCTTGACTTGGAAGGGGCCTACGTTTGTTTATTTTTAAAGTGACTTTATTTTGGCAGACAGACTGACTTCTTTAATTTGGTTGTACTTATGCACACATGTGCATGTGTGTATATGTGTACCCATCACTTGTAATTGTTTGACTCTCTAAATACAGGGTTGGGCAGAAGTAGGTTTACAGATGTTCGTATGGAAAATAAAACAATCATCTATTAAAGAGGGAATATGCTAATTACCCTCATGCTGTCCCAAAGATGGTGGCTCCCACAGCCAATAAGGAGGGAATATGCTAATTGACTGCCCTGCCCTTAAAGATGGCGGCGCCCACAGCCACAAGATGGCGGCACCTAGTACCCTCAGCCCCCCAGTCACTCAGGGCCGGCCCAAGGCACAGGCAAGCCTTGGATGGTGGCTGCCCAGCCTCCCAGGGCCCCCCGAGGCTCAGGTAACCAGGGCCGGCTGAGGCTTGCACTGCCAGCAGTGGCAGCAGCAGAGGTGTGATGGGGGCGTCGCCTTCCCCTGATCACTGGGTCACCTCCCGCCCCTGAGGGCTCCCGCACTGTGAGAGGGGGCAGGCCAGGCTGAGGGAACCCCCCCTCCAGTGCATGAATTTTCATGCACCGGGCCTCTAGTAATTAATAAATAATAATACAAGAATAAACTGTGTTTCACATACTCACAACTGTAAACCTATGTTTGTCCCACCCTATATATTTCTTGTATGTATGAGTGGATGTATGATTTACACATGTGTACAAGAAAGAATCTGTGTGCAGAATGTTTCTGCACATGTACCCTCTCACATGTCTGGGAGTCTGTGTATGTGTTTCAGAAGTGCGTGTTTTGCCCTAACCGGTTTGGCTCAGTGAATGGAGTGTCGGCCTGTGGACTGAAGGGTCCCAGGTTCGATTCCAGTCAAGGGCATGTACCTTGGTTACGGGCACATCCCCAGAAGGGGGTGTACAGGAGGCAGGTGATCAATGTTTCTCTCTGATAGATGTTTCTGACTCTCTATCCCTCTCCCTCCCTCTCTGTAAAAAATCAATAAAATCTATTTTTAAACAGAAGTGTGTGTTTCTAAGTATGCACTTGTGTATGTCTCTTCAATTCAAACATGAGCCTAGGTGTATGTTTGTTCCATGTCCCTGCTGTGTCCATGTGTGTTCTGGTGAGCCTCTGAGTACTTGATGTGCATGTGTGAGTATGGGTATGTCCTCCGTGTGTATCTGTGTATATTCGAGCAGACTCTGTGTATGGACACTAGCAGTCCTCTTCTCACTTAGGTCCCCTCAGCTCTCAGGCAGTGTAACCTCATTCTTCCTCCTGTGGCTGTTTCCATTGCTTCTGTCCCCTTCTCCAAATGTTGAAATTAAGTAAATGCAGCAATTAAGTGGAGTTCCCCAGACAACCATCCTACCAGGATCCCCTTCCAGGAGCTAAATGAGCACATGCACACCCACGCATAATACTATCCAGGCACACCAGAGCCCCCAGGCTGCAATGGCGTTAAGGCACCATTGAGCTGCACACAAACAGCATAGGAGGGTTCTGCTTCATTTGTACTATCCTTCAGGTTTCAGCATGAAGGTGCCCTCCTGCAGGAGGCCACCTTAACTCCCTAAGGGCCTGCTTCTGGGGTCCCACACCCGTTTGCTCTCCCCATCAGAGGCCAGACTACTCTGAGCTGTCTGGAGATGCGTCTTTCCCTCTTTTGGAATGTGAGCACAGTGAAGGCAGGACCTAATGCTATCTCAGTTGCTACTTTTGCTGCAGTGTCATCTAGCTCGCAAATCTACAGTAAATACAGAACTAGCATCTTTGCCTCTGCCTGTCTCTGTTTCCAAACACCTCTTTATGTCTCCAAGTACTTTGGTCTCTTTGGCACATACTTGGGTTGCTATATCCTCTCAGTCCACCAGGTTTTTTCATAGCTGTAGTGGGCAGATCCATGCACATTGCAGATATTCCGGTTTACTCCAGTGGTTCTCACAGTGTGGTCCCTGGACCAGCAGCATTAGCATCACTCAGGAACTTGTTAGAGATGCAAATATTTGGGCCCCATCTCAGACTTACTGAATCAGAAACTCTGGGGTTGGGGCCTGAAGGGCTATGGTTAACAAGTCCTTCAAGTAATTCAAATGCAGCTAGTGTGTGAGGATCACTGGTCTAGCTCACACAAGACATCCCTCCCTCCTTTTCTGCCTCAGATTGTTAGGGGCAGAAATAGAATATTGGAAATGAATTATAATTAAAAGAAATATTAATCATGCTTTGATAACCATGATGGTCCTGTTCTGATTACAAAGCACATTTTCACTTGGCTGAGACATGGGAGCTAACATTGGGATGCAGTCCATTCTCCTTCTGAGAACTGCCTATCATTATGGAAAGATTTACAACCTGGTAGCTGAGACAATCTAGTCCTGGAGGCACCTGCTCTTGACAAACCCCAGCCCTATTGCCTGTAATCCTGTCCCAGGGCTCCCAGAGGCACTCACCCACTGTGACACCCACCACCCACCCCCGCCCCAGCCTGCATGACTTGTATCCTGTAATGATTATCCTGTGCCTACTTTCCCATTCCTGTAATTCCCACTTTCCCATGTAATCTTTGTCCTTCTACCCAATATAAGCAGCTGGCTTATGGTGGAGTGAAGCAGATTTTTGTTGATAACCTACTGCTCTCCCATAATGCCGGCATTATTGGAATAAACGCTGATATATGATTCAATCCTGTCTCTGCTTAAATAGAAACAGGCAGCCGGACCCCTTGGTTGTCCTGTTACAAGATTGGGATGGTTCTCGGTACTACCCCCCCCCCCCCCACAAAGGGGCAATCATCACCCAAGGTGGTAAGAATGGATGGATAAATGCCCCAGCCTCTTTGAATTTTGCAGGTGGGAGGGAGAGGGGGAAACGACAAGTCTGTGTTCTACACGGTTCCTTAATGTTCCCCAGAAGAACTGAACCCTGCTGCCCAGAAAGGTAACTTGTTTTTCATCTCCACCTTCTTCTCCACTTTCTTCTTTCTCTGTTTCACTCTGCTTCCTCCCTCGCCCATTTCCTGGGTTTCCCATCCCCCAAATAAACCAGTTCTACTGAATTCTAATCCCACTCATCTCATGGCATTATCTTTGGGTGTTTCTCTCTGTCTCCCCTCACCTTCACCATTTCTGTAGCATCCTTAAAACTGTCCTTTTTCTGAGTGTCTGCAAAACCGTATCCACTGTGCTGGGCCAGGAGCATGATGAATTTTGCTAATGATCTGGAAAGATGGGCCCTTGAGCTGAGTTTATTTTAGCTGAAATTTTTCAATACACATAAGTGGAAGGAGACTAAAGTCTGTTATGAAGCTTTCAGCAAAGTTAGGGCCGCCAAAGTGGGTGACCCTGTCCCCAAGAAGGTCACTTTATTCCTCCACTCAGATGAGGGTTCCCAGAGGTGGTTTATGACCATCCAGGTTCCACTAGGCTAGGGCCATGGCCTTGGCCAAGGCTGTGTTCCCTTCAGACCAGGGCTCTCAAAAGATCAGGTCCTCCCTGTTACTATAACCACGTTCCCAGGTCAGGCTTGTAGACCACTTCCCACATCCCTCTTCCTGCAACACCATCACCATGAGACATGTGGGACACCCCACATTACCCTCCCTATCCTCTCACAAGCATCAGGATAGGCAGACACCAGTCCTGGTGAGTCATGTGTTAGTACAATTCCAGTAGGTCCTCTGGGGCCGTAAATGTGAGTGGAGAGGGGAACTCAATGGATACACTTCTCTGGGTCAACCTAGCAAGCCCCTGCCTCTGTCCCATATCCTATCTCCTTCTTCCATGGGATATTTGGTCAGTGTATCTTTTTTGTTTGTTTGTTTTTTGTTAATCCTCACCTGGAGATGTTTTTTCCATTGCTTTTCAGAGAGAGTAGAAGGGAAGGAGGGAGTGGGAGACAGAGAGAGAGAGGAAGAGAGGGGAGGCGGGGGAGAGACATCAATTTGAGAGACACATTGACTGGTTGCCTCTCTCGTGTGCTCCCATCAGGGGCTGGGAGGGAACCTGCAACTGAGGTACATGCCCTTGGCCAGGAATTGAATCCAGGACCCTTGAGTGCACAGGCCAACACTCTAACCACTGAGCAGGACGGCTAGGGCTAGTCAGTGTGTCTTGATGTCTGGCTCCAATCCAGAGGGCACAGTCTTGAAGTCAGATTTCCCCCTTTGCAGCCAGGGCAAGGAGTCTTGGGGAGGAGTAGTCCCTCCATTGGCCCGAAAGGTCAGTCCTATTTGCTGGGCAGGGTCCAGGTCAGGAAGCTCCACTTGTGGAAAGGACATCAGAGTGGTGGTGCTGAGACAGGGGACAGAAGACTCTGGGATGGAGGACCACAGTCAATGCTCTGAATGAGAACTGGACACACACACACACACACACACACACACACACACACACACACATACCCATCCTCACAGCTGAGTTGGCCCAGCTCAGTCCCCCCACTATGTCTCTTTGACTTTCTCTATGTCTTTGTCTTCCTCAGTCTCTGACTTGTCCTTGACTCCTCTCTGTTTCTCTCTGGGTCTCTCAGTGTCTCTTTATATTTCCATCGCTCCTTGAATATGTCTGTGTCTTTCTCATTCTACTTCTCTCTGTCCCCCCAATCGAAGGCTGCCCATATTTTCTGTCTCTGTCTCTATCTCTGTGTCTCTGTCTGTATCCCAGGATTCTTGCTCCCAAGCAACGCCCGGGCGATTCCCTGGGAGGCGGGGGCGGGGATGCGCCTTTGAAAACGGGAGGGCAGCCTACACCTTTAAGCTCGGGCGCGCGCCGAGCCTGCGCCTTTAAGCGCGGGCGCGCGCGCGGCCCTGGGTTCCCGGCGTGGAGGCCGCGGGAGCACCCGGCCCGGCCTGCCTGCCCAGCCCCCGCCCCGGCCCCCGCCCCGGCCCCGGCGGGGGAGGGGTCTCTGAGAACGGCCCCTCCCCCCTGCGCCCCTCCTGCGCTGCGGTGCCCTCACCCGGCGTGCCCGGGTCTGCTCGCCCCACCCCGGCCCCCGGGGCTTCCTGGCCGTCCCCTCCCCCACCGCAGCCGACCCCTTCGCTCCTGGCCAGCCTCCGCCACACACTGGGAAGCAAGCTGGTAGCCTGCACCACAGACCCTGCAACCCGACATCGGGGGCCTGCACTCCGAGATTGGACCCAGAGATCTGGAAACAGGGACCCCAAGACAGGAGTCTGAACACCAACATCTGGGGCTGGAATCTCAATATCAGTCGCTGGAGAACCCAACATTTGGAACCTGAGCCCCAAGACTTGGAATATGGATCCCAACATTTGGAACCTGAACCTCAATATTTGGAATCTAAATCCCCCAATCTGGAGCTAAACTCTGAATTCTGTGCCTGAGACCTTGAAATCTGGGATGGGATTCCTGTGTCTATTCCCCCAGAATCCACTACTTGGGACCCGAACCCTGAGATTTAGGCCTCAAATTCCAAGATCCGAACCCTGGCATTCCAAGGGGCCTAAACCTGAGTTCTGGCCTGAAGTCCTTGCTGCAAACCTGAATGCTGAAATCTGGGACTAGAGACCTCCGAAACTTGACTTAGCAACCCTAATAACTGAGCCCAGCACCCCAGTACCAGACCCCAGGACTGGACTTAGGACTTAAACCCTAAACTCTCCATTTGGCTGTTTCGCATCCCAAGACTGGAGCTGGGTGACCCTGACTCTGAACAACCTAAAGGGGTGCCTGGGTCTCTAAAATTGGACCCTAGTTGCCCAATATTTGGGGATCTGAGACTCTAAGTATCAAGGTCTAGAGACTCCATGACCACATATATAAGCTGAGACACGAGGACAGTCCCTCTACAGAGGCCTTGGGGACAGGAAGGAACGACTGAGCACCCCCTCCAGAGCCCTGACCTTTGACCCCCTGGGAGCCTGAAGACTCTGCTCCCTGGGACACTTCCAACTCAGGTAAGGCTATTGGGAGGGAGTTTCTCAGTGACTCCCATCATGGGGAGGGACTAGAGAGGAACTTTGTGGCTGGGGATGGGGGTAGGTAAGGACCATGTAACCCTGGGAATCCTCAGGGTTTCTCCCAGAAACAGACACCCCCACCCATGGGTCTACCTCCAGTTTCTCTGCCTCAGACACTCTCTGGACATTTGGCCAGCCCTGCCCCTCTCTGATCTCCTCTTCCCCAGTTGATGGGATCTCTAGGTCTGTGACCCACTCCCAGTAGGTCTTCTAACTTCTTCCCACCATGTATCTTGTCTGACCATCTCCAACCACCTCTCCTGCCTGCCTCTCCTATCCACCACTCCTGTTTCTTTTCTCCACCTCTCTCTCTGACCATCTTTGACACTTCTGTCCACATCTCCTCTCTGTGGCCACCACTCATCTCAGTAACCAGAATCTCTGTCCACCTCTTCTGTCTTTGATCGTCCACAGCCCTGTCCACAGCTTCTCTCTCTGGCCACCTCTATCTACTGCTTCACTCAGTGACCACCTTTGATATCTTAGCTGCTCTCTAGTCATCTTTCATCGGCTCTCTTGCCCTTCTCTGGCTCTGACTCTCAGCTGTGGCCTTTGACTGTCTGACCATTTTTGTCCACTCTGTCTACGACTCTTCTCTCCAGCCACTTCTGTCTGTCTATTCTCCGGCTTCCTCTGTCCACATTTCCTTTCTCTCTTGCCCTCCTCCCACTCCTGACCCTAATTGCCAGTTGCCAACCATCTGACCATCTCTGGCCTTTACTGACTACCTCTCTTCTCTGTTTCTGTGATCATTTCTAATATCCCTGGCTGCCTTCCCTCTGTCTGATGACCTCTCCTCACACCCATTGCCCAGCTGTCCTCTCCTCCTGACTGGCTTGTGACCATTTCTGACCGTCTTTTACCATCTCTCCTAGATCTGACCACTGTCCACCACTTACCTTCTTGATTATCTCTAACCATCTCTCTTCTCTGGTCATTTTCAACTACTTCTGACCACCTCTTCTCTCTTTAGCCATCTTTGACCATCTCTTGGTGACTATGTCTAAAACCCTCTTGCTTATCTTCTAATCACCGCCACCCTGACCAACCCTCCCATTCTCTCACCATCTCTGGCCGTTTCTAATCACCTCCCTGCCTTCTGACCATCTTTGTTCATTTCTGCTCCCTCTGTCCTCCCATGGTACATCTGAGTCTTTGACCATCTTTTCCAGCTTTTTCATATGTCTGACCCTTCCTCTGACCGTCATTAACCAACTCTTCTGCTCTTAGCTCATTGTGACCTTTTCTCCTGGTCTTGGACCACCCCAGCCCCCTCTGGTACCCCTCTTCTGACCTCAGCCTGCCCTAATGCCTCCCTTCTTCCTTGCAGGCCACCGCTGCCCGAGATGGCCGTCCTCCCGCTGCTCCTTTGCCTGCTGCCGCTGGCCCCTGCCTCATCTCCACCCCAGCTAGCTACACCCAACCCGTGTCCCCGTCGCTGCCGCTGCCAGACACAGTCACTGCCCCTAAGTGTGCTGTGCCCAGGGGCAGGCCTTCTATTTGTGCCACCCTCGCTGGACCGCAGGGCAGCCGAGTTGCGCCTAGCGGACAACTTCATTGCGGCTGTGCGTCGCCGTGACCTGGCCAACATGACGGGCCTGCTGCATCTGAGCTTGTCACGTAATACCATCCGCCATGTGGCAGCCGGTGCCTTTGCTGATCTTCGCGCCCTGCGTGCTCTGCATCTAGATGGTAACCGGCTAACCTCACTGGGCGAGGGTCAGCTGCGTGGCCTGGTCAATTTGCGCCATCTCATCCTGAGCAACAACCAGCTGGCAGCCCTGGCAGCTGGTGCCCTGGACGACTGTGCCGAGACACTTGAAGACCTCGACCTCTCCTACAACAACCTGGAACAGCTGCCCTGGGAGGCTTTGGGCCGCCTGGGCAACGTCAATACATTGGGCCTCGACCACAACCTGCTGGCTTCTGTGCCTGCTGGCGCCTTTTCCCGCCTGCACAAGTTGGCACGGCTGGATATGACCTCCAACCGCCTGACCACCATCCCACCTGACCCACTCTTCTCCCGCCTACCACTGCTAGCCAGGCCCCGGGGGTCACCTGCCTCTGCCCTGGTGCTGGCCTTCGGTGGGAACCCCCTGCACTGCAACTGCGAGCTGGTGTGGCTGAGGCGGCTGGCGAGGGAGGATGACCTCGAAGCCTGCGCCTCCCCACCTGCTCTGGGTGGCCGCTACTTCTGGGCTGTGGGTGAGGAGGAGTTTGTGTGTGAACCCCCTGTGGTAACTCACCGCTCACCACCGCTGGCAGTGCCTGCTGGTCGGCCAGCTGCCCTGCGCTGTCGGGCTGTGGGGGACCCCGAGCCCCATGTGCGATGGGTATCACCCCAGGGCCGGCTGCTGGGCAACTCGAGCCGTGCTCGCGCCTTCCCGAATGGGACGCTGGAGCTGCTGATCACTGAGCCGAGTGATGGAGGCATCTTCACCTGCATTGCGGCCAATGCAGCCGGTGAGGCCACGGCTGCTGTTGAACTAACCGTGGGTCCCCCACCACCACCCCAGCTAGCCAACAGCACCAGCTGTGACCCCCCGCGGGACGGGGATCCTGATGTCCTCACCCCACCTTCTGCTGCCTCTGCCTCCGCCTCCGCCAAGGCAGCAGACACTGGGCCCCCTACTGACCGTGGTGTCCAGGTGACTGAGCATGGGGCCACAGCTGCTCTCGTCCAGTGGCCAGATCAGCGGCCTATCCCAGGCATTCGCATGTACCAGATCCAGTATAACAGCTCAGCCGATGACATCCTCGTCTACAGGTGCAGTGTCCAGGCAGTGGGCAGCTTGGGTGGGGGAGTTAAGTGGAGGGAGGGCTAGAGATATGTCTACTGATACCCAGGCTGCAACACAGCTGAGAAATGAGGCTGCAGACTTACAAAGAAAATCAGACAGCAAAGGTAAAAGAAACCAGGCAGAGAGAGTAAAAAGGAATCTGGCAGCCGTGTTAAAAAGAAATAAGGCAGCAAAAGTAATAGTAACAAACATATAAAGGAAATTAGGCAGCAAGAGTAAAAAGTAACCAGGCCAAAAGAATAAAGAGTCGATGGAGAAGGGCAACTTTGGAGAGATACAAGCAAATTTAAGTAGTAAAGGAAAAGAGAGACCAGGTGTTTCCAGATGACAGGGCTAGATACAAGATAGGCTGCAGGAAGAAAAAGAGATCAAGAAGGTACAGTGATCGTGGGAAAAATGAAATGAGTCAGCCCTGCTGCAAAGGCACTCAGACCAGAGGTTAAAAGGAAAATGGGAAGGAAGTTAAACAGATTTCGCTTTGGGTTTGTGCAGCGTGGACTGCTCCACATATTTGGAGTTCTTATATGCAACATCTCAATTTTTTATTTTCTAAATCAAATTAAACATAATTCAAGCTCCACCTGCTAGGTGAGCAGGAATGTTCCGTTTGCCACTGTTGGGGATGCCCTTCTCTCTTCTGTTGCAAACACAAAACCTGGGGCTTAAATACTCCAAGAGATGGGCCAGTGTAATTTCTGCCCCTGAGCTGGAGAGTACTTGGAACATCTGCTGTGGCCACGTGTGGTCTGTAGTTTTGGCGCTGACATGGGTGCTGCTGATACCTCTCACCCAGTGCAGCCTTGCATGGATAGCTGTGGATGGCTCCCTGTTCTCACTGCCAGGCTGAGCCAATGGTGCAGTCCTCACGTCCTGGCTGCGGAGAACTGGGCCTCCTAAGACTTGGGGTCTGCACCTGTAAACCTAGCATCTGGGTCCTGTTTCCCTCCTCAGGGACCCCAAGAGATAATCACTTGATCTCCTTTTCAGTCTTGGAAGTCTAGTAAGCTCATTCCACTCTCTTTCATAGGCAGTGTGCTCAGTAGATTCCACGGAGGGTCCACACCTGGAAATCACACATATTCTGTCCACTGTGCCTGGCAGGGGATGGGACAAATGCTCTCCTAGATGGTCACCCTCCCAGAGACAATCACAGAGTTTCCTGTACCTCCCTCATTAAAGCAATTTAAGAAGAAAACGTTATAAAACAAGTTAAATCTCCAACAGAGTGCTCTGCTACAAAAGGTAGTATAGTGGAATTGGGTGTTAGAGAAACTAAGCAACAGAGATAAAAAGAATCAGAAGGCAGTGCTGGAAAGAAATAAGGCAACAGAGAAAAAATCAGCGGTGGTGACTGAGACACATCAGTTTAATGAAAATGGTATCAGATGACAGGACTCACTGGAAAGCAGGTTATAAATATAATAAGACAATGGGACTAGAAAGGTGTTCATTGGCAGGTTAGAAGGAAATCAGGCTCAGTGATATGGAGAAATCCGGTGGTTAGATTAGAAAGAATCTGTACAATAGAGGCAAAGAGAAATCGGCACAGGCTGGAGGGAAGTCAGAAGTTAGAGGGAGACTGAGAGGTGGAATTAGAGGGAAATTGGATTTGGGGTTAGAAGGACATGGGGATTGGGTTAGAGGGCGGTCACAGAGGGCGAGGATGCCATTGGGCGGTGAGCTAAAGAGATTTCTGGCAGGAGGGCTGGAAGGAGCTCAGGTGGTAGGCTGGTGGGAAATAGGGTGAAGGACTGAAGGAACTCAGACAGTGAGGTAGGGGAGAATAGGGTGGGGGGACCAGAGTGAAATTAAGTGGTGGAGTGGAGCAAAATTGGGCAGCAAACTTAGAGGGAACTTCGGTTGCAGGCTGGTGGGAAATTGGGCTGGCAGTGCAGGATAGAAATCAGGTAGCTGGGTATAAAATGAAACAGGACTGGGAGAACTCAAGCAGTGGGCCACAGAGAAATTGGGCAGTGAGGCGAGAGTGAAACTAGGCAGCAGAGCAGAGGGGAAGGGGGCAGTGGCACTGGAGGGAATTTGAGCTTGGGGACTAAAGGAAGATCAAACTGGGGGATTTGAGAGGAATGTGACAGTAAAATTAGACGGTGGGCTGAGGTAAAATGGGCTGACAGACTGGAGGCGTATCAGTCAGGCCACTGACTGGGTGTCAGACTAGAGGGAATTCCAGCAGTGGTTAGAGGGAATTCAGAGGTTAGAGTGAACTGCAACAGCTGGTCTGGGGAG
The DNA here is from genome assembly GCF_963259705.1 of Myotis daubentonii. Taxonomy (NCBI): domain Eukaryota; kingdom Metazoa; phylum Chordata; class Mammalia; order Chiroptera; family Vespertilionidae; genus Myotis; species Myotis daubentonii. The sequence goes on along the minus strand of NC_081854.1, from coordinate 25,791,945 downwards.
AAATTCTCTGGACGGGAGGGCGGGGATGGAGTGCAGGGTGGGTGCTGGCAGCTGGAGACTTGACCTCTATCTGCCTGTCCCTCCAGGATGATCTCAGCCGACAGCCGATCCTTCCTATTGACAGACCTGGCGTCCGGCCGCACCTATGATCTGTGCGTGCTAGCAGTGTATGAGGACAGCACCACGGGGCTGACAGCTACACGGCCTGTTGGCTGCGCTCGCTTCTCCACAGAGCCCACACTGCAACCCTGCGGGGTCCCGCATGCACCCTTCCTGGGCGGCACCATGATCATCGCGCTGGGTGGTGTCATCGTGGCCTCAGTACTGGTCTTCATCTTCGTTCTGCTTATGCGCTACAAGGTGCACGGTGGCCAGCCCCCCGGCAAGGCCAAGGCACCCGCACCCGTCAGCAGCGTTTGCTCCCAGACCAACGGCACCACACAGGCCCCGTCTGCTCCTGAGCCCTCCGCACCGAGGGCCCATACCATGGTCCAGCTGGACTGTGAGCCCTGGGGGCCCAGTCACGAACCCACAGGACCCTAGCCTCGTGCCCACCAAGGGGTGGCAGGACCTAAGCACCCTGTGGGACCTGGCCTCAGACTCACCAAATTGTTCACGGTTTTTAAAACTCTGATGGGGAGGGTGTCAGGGGCACTGAGGGGCACAACAAGAAAGTCCTATTTTTCTAAGCTTGGGCCTGGGCCCTTGCCCTTGTGTCTGTCTGTGGGAGTTGGGAGGATCATGCAGGGCCTGGAGCTGGGGATGCCTCTTCTGGGGAGAGATCCACCTAGTTCTGTCCAAGGTCCCTGGATGTGGCTGAGGATGGTCATCCATTTAGTCAACAGACATTCCTTGAGCGTCGTCTCTGAGCACGTCCTGTGATGGGTGATGCTGTGGTGACTCTGACAGCCCCAGCTCTGCCCTCAGACAGTGATCAGAGATGTGGTCATGAGGGAAGCCTGGGAGATTGTGGGAGCCCAGGAAAGGGGCCTGACTCAGCCTAGGAAGAGCTTCCTGGAAGAGAGATGGGACCTGAGAATTCTCTCTGAAGGAGATAACTGGCCCAGAGCAGAGGGAAGGGTGTTCCAGGCAGAGGGCACAGTACAACCAGGGGCTTTGTAAGTGCCAGACATTGGGGGTGCTGTGATAGAGGAGAGGTAGGAGGGGTGAGCAGGGTCCAGGCTTTCCGGGCGGAGGAGCTCAGACTCTGGCCGGACAGTATTGGGAAGCCATGGAAGATTTAATGCAGAGGAGGACAGCATCAGGCTTGGGCTTTAGGAAGACCCTTCTAGCTGCCATGGGGAAGGTGGGCCAGAGGGGAAGACTGATGTAAGGAGCCCGGGGGCAGCCAGGGTAAGGACCTGTGTGAGTAAGGACAAGACTGGATCAGGGAGGGTTAGGCTGGGTGAGGGGACATCAGGAAACTGAGTGTCTGAGTTATGGAGCTGAAGAGCCACGGGGGAGGGAAGTGTCCAGGATGAGGCCCAGGGCTCTGGCCAAGGGAGGGACAGCGGAGCTGCTATGATACTGGACCAGGGAGAAGGGGCAGATTTGGGGAAGATGCCAAAGCCAGTGGGACTTGGTGGATGTGGAGTACCCAGAGGGCATCCAGAGGTGATAGTCAGGGGGCCTTTGCCTCTGGACTTTTCATGTCTAAGGGACAGACAACGAAAACCTTAGACTAAAAATGACTAAACAGGAGCAGCAGGTGGAGGGACATAGAAGCAAACTGGGCAAGTCAGACCCAAGTTATTCTTGTGTTTAATGATATCAAGGCTGCCGTGAGAGTAGTGTTAGGGGTTCAGTTGGACAGATGCCAGACTCCGCTGATTTGAAAGTAGGAAGTAAGAATGTGTAGAGAGGGAGTGTAGACCTGCCATTCTGTGGGCCTAGAGCCTGGTTCAGGTTGATCTGGACCTTTCTGCACATCTCTCCAGGGCTGGTCCTCACTGTCTTGAACTGCCCTAGGCTCCCCTCAGATACTAAGAGGTTCGGAGGACCAAACCCTGGGCCTTGGAAATATCAGGCCTCATTGGAGATCCCGGAATGGGATTAGCAGGAAGAGGAATAGTGCTCCTTGATCTCAAGCTACTCTTTGGTGGGTCCAGAGGCAGAGATGTGGAGGGACCTTGGGTCCTATCAGTATTCTCTGGAGTGATGCTGATGTGAGGAGCAGGGTGAAGTGGGCCCAAGACCAGACTGGCCGTGCTCATGTGGGGCGCCACAGCTTTGTGGGTGGGTGTAGGTCTTGGAAATGACTTTCCATTGGCCATGGAACACCTAAGTCCCAGGGATCTGGCCTGACTCCCAAGTCCTCCAGCAGCATTGTTAGCTCCTTCCTTTTGTTATCCTCCGGTGGCTGAGGCCAGGAGCAGCCGTCAGGGACAGTGAGGTATCTTGAGAAAAAGGCCCAGGGAGGAGCCGGTTTGGATACCTAGAACCAGTTGCTGCCATGAGGGGGAGCCAGAGTGCACTGTTCCTCAACCCTGTTTTTAAAATACTAAGTTACTGCGTGCCTACTTGTGCTACATGCTGGGGATTCAATAATGAACAGATACAGGCCTGTCCTGCCCTCATTTACCTCACCATCTGGTGGGGAAACAAATGTTAAATAATCACAAAAGCAAGTGTAAGCATCGGTGGTGACAAGTGGGGCCATGCAGGGATCCATGGAACCGTGAGACCTGCAGCCAGGGGACCTGGCCCAGGAAGAGGTTGAGGGAGGCTTCCTAGAGGAAGTGATGCCTCAGCTGAGATCTGAAGGATGATCAGGTTGGAGTTAACTACACAGGATGGAAAGGGCATTCCATGCAAAGGGAACAGCATGTGCAGAAGTTCAGGAGCTGAGGGATGCATGGTGAGGGAAGGGGCTGAAAGAGGCCATGTGCTGGAGTATGGTGGGGAAAAGGAAGGGATGCTGTGTTGAGACTTGAGAGTAAGAAGGGGACAGGTGATGCAGGCTACTGTAGGCTACTGGGAGGGGTCTGGGTTGTATTCTAAGCGGCATGAGAAGCCATCGGAGGGTCTTGAGCAGTGAGGAGAGTTGTCCTTTCTAATCCTAAAGAAACTCCAGTGGCAGGTCTGTTTGCATGTGGGAACTAAAGTAAAGCAGGGAGACCAGGGAGGAGGCTAGTGTAATGGTCCAAGCAGAAGGCGCGGGGCCTGAGTGGATGGATTGGAGAGAGATTTGAGACTACTTCACCAGAAGCCTCCATCCCCTATGCAAGTGAGGATAGTCTGTCCAGCTACCTGGTTTTCAGGCAAGATTGCTGAGACTGGGGAAGAAAGATCCATTCCTTACATGGGGGAGCTGGCCTCTCTGAGGCATAGGAATTAATGACCTTTTCCAGGTTCAAGTACCAGGCAAACAGTGGGTCAAGACTCTGCAAGGCAGAGGCTGTGGGTGGTTGTGGGGGATGTGAACACAGGAAATGTGAGCCCAAAAGGGGGACACACCTGGTGGTAGCTTATTACATGTTTGGAAGCAGGGAGGATAGAAGGAGGTATATAGGAGTAGGCTGGTCCAGCATGGTACCCCCGTAGGCTCCTTCACAGGATGCCTGGACCATCTCCCACCCCTGTGCAGAAACAATACAAGTGGACAAATGGTCACATGTATCTAGAACAGTGGTTCTCAACCTTCCTAATGCCGCGACCCTTTAATATAGTTTCTCATGCTGTGGTGACCCCCAACCATAAAATTATTTTCATTGCTACTTCATAACTGTAATTTTGCTACTGTTATGAATTGTAATGTAAATATCTGATATGCAGGATGTATTTAGGCGACCCCTGTGAAAGGGTCGTTCGACCCCCAAAGGGGTTGCGACCCACAGGTTGAGAACCGCTGATCTAGTATATAAAGTAAAAATGTAGCTTGTCCAACACTGCCTAGCTGAGTCCACCAATTTCCTGAGCTCAGGGAGTGCTACTCCTTCCACTTCCCATCCCCCTCTGGCTTTGAAATGCCCTGCACATTTTTGAAACCAGCTTTCCTGGTGCCAAAGTGCCATGATACTGGAGCAAGTGACTAGTCCTGATACCAGGACTCTGTGTGCTGCCCAATCCAACCCATGTGTTGGGGTGCGGCTAATCCAACACAGGTGGAGTGTCTGGGCATACTTGTGATCCCTTGCAAGGCCTCAGCTCATGCCAAGTTTTTGCAGCTCTTTACATGGACACATATGTGGGAGAATCAGAAAAAGGGGTCCTCTCTTCTGGGTTGAACCTGAGCATGGCTCCTGCCTTTGATTCCTTTCTGGTGCCTTTGCCGTTTCATGCCACACAAAAGCAAGAATAGATATCAATGCTCGGTGTTGCCCTGACTTGTGTAGAGTAGTGCTGAGAATGATACAGCAGTGACCAACACGGCCTCAAACCCTGTCCTCACTGAGTTCCAGTCCAGTGGAGGAAATAGATATGAAAAAAATGACAGCCCAGAGTGGCCAGGGCTGGGATAGGGGAAGCACAGGTGAGAATGATTAGGACCTGTTTAAGCTCAAGGAACTTTGGGAGTCCAGAAGGGTCTCCTAACAGCCTGGGATGGGAGTTGGGACGAGTCCAAGATTTCCTGAAGGCAGGGCCGACTTCATGGCAGTGTGATTTGTGCAGTCACACAAAGCCCCACTTTCAGAAGGACCCTGTGCTTGGTTGAATGACCTGCTATCACCATTGTGAAATTCTTAATGATTGTTATAAGATACTCCACATTTTCATTTTGCACTGGGTCTTGCACACTTGTAGGATATACAAAGAGGGCCAGGGGAAGAAAGGGATATGCAAAGAAAGCCAAGGAGAGAAAACATTGTGTGCAAAAGACAAGAAAGGAGGACAGAGGATTGTATACTTGAAGAGCTGGCCAAAGTTCTGTCTAGCAAAGCATGGGAGAAGGAGGATGGTGACAGCTGAGCTCACAAAGGAGGCAGTCACCAGCTGCCAGGCTGAGGAGCTGTGGCTCTATGCCAAGGGCACTGGGGAGTCATGGGGAGGGACAGTGTCAGGTTCAGACTTTAGAAAGATCCATCTGGCTACAGTGGGGAGAGTGGCTGAGGACACACAGCAAAGAACAAGTTTGGAGTGGGGGGCTCAGTTGCCTGTGGAGGGAGTTGGGAGTGTCTGGCTGCTGTGGACAGCCTTATGAAGAGCCGTGAATGCTTGGGCGACAAACACCCCAATGTACCAGGATACTGTCTGGGGAGACCCCAAAACCACAGGATGAACCCACAGCTTCCTTTTCATTTGAAGATTTTCACTGTTGAGGCTGGGAGGAGGGTACACAAGGGTAGGTTAAAGGGTGTCACTGGTAAGCACTTGAAAATCTTTTTATTTGGGTACTCATGGATAGACTAATTGAGGTGAATGCAAAATTGGCAAGAATTTAGAGTATAAAAGTGAGACTTCAAATAACTTATTCTGGGTACATTCTGGCTTCGACTCTGTGGAACCCCTAGGGTGTACTTCCCTCTCCCCAGTCCTCTGGAAAAATATCAGTTCTTTGGGAACTTCCTCCTCATCCACAGCCCTAAATGCTGTGGCCCCAGGGCTGGGAACTGACCCCTTCCTGCTTCTCCGCTCCTTTCTGGGGCATCACCCCCATCCCCACATGCATCACTGCCTTGCTTTCCTTCTCTGCCGGTGACCTCTACCATCTCTGTCCCAAGAACTGGCCCCTCTCCTAACCCCTTAGGTATCTCACACCCACTAGGTCCTAGGCTGGCCTTAGCTTTTTCCCAAACCTGAGGTGCCCGGGAAGGATCTTAAGCAGGTGAGAAATGAAGCTATTGTAAGAAAGTCAGTTCCTGCTTGAATTCTCTCCTACTACTCCTACCAAAGGCAAGGGTTCTGGGGAGGAAGGGGACTAGGGAGTTCAGGCTCCTAGGTCTTGGGGAGGAGGGGGCTGACAAATATATCCAAGGTCCCTTGCCTTTCCCTGTCTGGAACCAGCTTTGTCCTTCCTCCATGGATCCTCCTGGACCCTCCATGAAGGTCCATTGTTCTCCAGTTCAGACTGATGTGGAGTGATATGGAAGCCATTGTCTTCCCTTGGGGAGCTCCACCCCAAATCCTCCAGACCTCCACACCTGCAGGTGATGTCTTTGCCTCTGTCTCCAGTCATTTCCATGACCTAAGGCGTTCAGGTCCCTAGTCCCCCATTCCCTCAGACGCGAGCCAGTCTCCATTCCCCTCCTTTCTCAGAATCAGGAGTCCTGGCTCCTTGCCCACACCTCCCCAGGACCCCAGAACTTCAAGCCTGAAGCCTCTCCCCCTCCAGCGGGCTCAGGAGTCTGCTCCTCTTAGGGCCCATGGAATTCTTGCTTTGCCCCCTTTAATATCCTAATTCATAATTTTCTCTCTCAAACTTGGACCCTTCTCCCTCCAAACACAATCATGTCCTCCACACTCAAAGGCCCTTTTCTGAAGAAATCTCTTTCTCGTCTCTCTCTTGATCTTTATGTCTCTCCCTCACTCTATTTTTTTTCTCTGTTCCTTACCTTGTCTGTCCCTCTCCCCACACCCATCTCTCCATCTGGTTATAATTTTCTTGTGTTTTTCCTCTTTTTTAGTGTCTCTGCTCATCTCTGTCTCTCCCTCATAACTGTCTCTCTCCTCTCCTCTCTCTGTCCCTCCCTTCCCCCTCCCCCCTGCCCCCGCTGATGGGGACATCTGTGTACAAGCCCAGGGAGTGTGCTGAGGGTCAGACCCAGACACCTGAGACCATATATGCCCCACAACGTGCCTGGCCTCAGCCCAGCTCTGGGCAGGTGAGACTCCCAGCCTTGGCTTTTCCCCTAGACTCCAAGGTGGAGCCCTTCTCTGGGATTCCCCTTGCGCTTCCCTCTGGTCCTGCAGTGGGAGAGCTGGAGAGCAGGCTGGCAGGAGAAACTACATTCATTAGCCAGTATCTGTGCACCCGGCCATAGTTGCCCTCACACCTGCCCTGCTGAGCCCTGAGTTTCCTGTGCAGTAAGTGGTCCAGGGAGACACAGAACGCTGGTGAGCTGGTCTGGATGTGGACTGGTTGTGCCGTCTGGGGTTGGGGGGCTGTCTGGCTTGGATCTGTAGCAGAGAATTGGCCACAGTGGAGCTTCTTGGGACAGGGCCCTGGCCAGCTGTGACAAGGGACTATATTGGCAGATTCTGGGGCAGAGGATTTAGCAAACTGGTTGTGGGAAGACCAGGCAGGTCTTTCTGGGATGAATGGTCTAAAGGAAGTGACTCAGTTTTAAGCTAATATTTATATAGTAGACATCGTTCCATGCCCTTTACATACATCATCTAATCTTCCCATAGCTCTGTGAAGGGTGTGCTAACACCCCCTTTTATAGATGAGACAATTGCGGTCCTGAGAAGTTAGGTACTTTGCCCACATTCACCTGGCTAGAGAGTGGCAGGGTCAGAATTAGAACCAGATGTATTTGGCCTCAAAATCCACCTGATTATGCGGATTCCCTTCTCTTCTCTCCCGGTTCCCTCAGGCCCGACCGCTGCGTTTAAGAGTTTGCAAGGCCATCACTTCATCCTGGCCGTCTTGGAGGAGAAGGCTGGAAAAAGCTCAACTTCCCAAACTACGCGTCGCCACCGCAATTGATAGCGGTGCTAAGTGACAGCGCGCAGCCGCTGGGGGCGCGGCCCTTACCGCGCCTGAGCCTGCGGCCAGAGCGACTGCGTTGGTGCACCCACCTTGCGCTTTGGAACTGAGGGGCTCGCAGCGCGGCCGGCAGTAGGGTGCGCCTAGCTGTGTCTCGATGGGTGGGAGTGACCGCGTCGAGAACGCGTGCGGGCTGGGCGTGCCTCCCTGGACACAGCGCTAGCAAATTCCATGCAGCCTGTTGGGACAGTCGCTACACGATGGTGACGCCGTCCTGGCAGCCCCGCGACTGGTATAGGAGTTTGCCAGGGTGGCCCGCGCTCGGCCCACACACCGGTGCCTCCCGCCTCCCGTGCCAGTCCTGCTGGACACAGTCCAGCACGCTGCCCGCAGGCCACTCCTCATGCATCCTGGGCTCCCAGGCGCTGCAGGTGCAGAGCGCAGATTTGCTAGGCTCTCGCGCGGATGGCTGGCCGCAGTTGTTTGCAAGCGGGAGACAAGGCCTGTAGCCACGAGTCCAAATAATTGCTGCCACAGGGTTGCTGGAGCTACGTCTACACGGTGCCCCCGTCCGTGCCTGCCGGTCTTCCTCATCCACAGCCAGAGACCTTGTGTATGTTCCAGCTGGCATCCCGGGCAGCCTGCGTTTGGGGGAGGGGGGACGGCGTCCAAGGGGCGCGGGCTCTGAGCCTTGGCGCCTTGCTGTGCTCTCTGGTGATGCATTCCTCCGCCTGCGTGCAAGTGCTTTTCCTGGCTATAGCTCAACCCGTGGCGGCATCGCCTATGATCCCTTCTTCGCGCTCATGCCCTAGGTGGGCTCGCACAGCCACAGCCTCCTGCGCCAGATGCAACGTGGAGGTGCTGGCTCCTGGACCGGGGTTCGCTGTCAGACCAGCACTGGCGTCTCCTTCCCTCTGGCTCTCAGCTGCCTCACTGATAGCATTCTGACCAAAGCCCTGGCTCGGGGCTTCTCCTGGGCAGAAGTGGCCTATAGGCACTGCGCCATGCACCGCCTGTGGATGTGCAGGGCATAGGGCAGCTGATGGTAGGTGAGCAGCCCTGGGGCCCAAGAGAGTCCTGAGGTAAGCAGAGAGATTCCTGGGGATCAGGGTAGGAGAACATAAAACTTTATATTCATTTGCTCATAGAGCAGCCAGAGAGATCGTTTTTAAATGCAAGTCTTGTCCCTCCTCCATTCAAAATCTTCCCCGGCAGGCCTGGCCGGCATTGCTCAGTGGGTTAGAGTGTAGACCCATGCACCGAAGGGTCGCAGGTTCCATTCCCAATCAAGGGCATCTACCTGAGTTACAGGTCCCATCCCCAGCCGGAGGGGGCACATGCTGGAAGCAATCAATCAATTTGTCTCTCTCACATCAATGTTTCTCTCTCCTCTCTCTCCTGCTCCCTCCCTTCCTCCCTCACTTCCACTCTCTCTAAAAATCAATGGGGGGGAAAAAAACTCAGGTGAAGATTAACAACAACAACAACAAAACTTCCCATGCAATCATCCCACCTCACTCCCAGTGTAAATGTATGGTAGCCCAGAGGCCCAGTAGGTATCCCCTGTGACGGCCCCCTGCTGCTGTCTTTGTGCCTGGCCACTGTATTTACATGCTGAGCCGTTGCCCTCACCAAACCCAGTGGCCCCCCTGCCTTCCAGCTGTGGGTCTCCTGCTCTAGAGGGAAATACCCCATGCAGTTTGTCACAATGCACATTTTTGGCATCATCATCACTGCTATGACACATGAGTTCAGTTCTGTCCAGGTATAAATCATAGTGTATGGAATCCTGGAAACTCCATCCATTTCTGTACCACATTTTTGTCATCTCTTAAATGGAGGCAATATACAGGTCCACAGTCCTATATCTAAAATGATTAGGGCCAGGTGCATTTTGGATTTTGTAATTTCAAATGGTTATATCATGCAAATAGCATATTTTATATAAGACTGCCCATGGGTGTTATATAATCACAAATGTTAATATCTCTGCAGTGAAATATCTGAATATTCACATTAAGTGGAATAAATCAAGACTATAAATATCTACACATAAACTCAGGTCAGTTTTTGCTGCCAATTAAGTTTTTTTTAATTAAATCTTTATTGTTCAGATTATTACATTTGTTCCTCTTTTTTCCCCCAATAGCTCCCCTCCACCTGGTTCCCACTCCACCCTCCGCCCTCACTCCCCACCCACTGTCCTCATCCATAGGTGCACGATTTTTGTCCAGCCTCTTCCCGCATCCCCCACACCCCTTCCCCCCCCCCCCCCAAGAATAGTCAGTCCATTCCCTTCCTATGTCCCTGATTCTATTATAATCAACAGTTCATTCTGTTCATCAGATTATTTATTCACTTGATTTTTAGATTCACTTGTTGATAGATGTGCATTTGTTGTTCATAATTTGTATCTTTACCTTTTTCTTCTTCTTCCTCTTCTTAAAGGATACCTTTCAGCATTTCATATAATACTGGTTTGGTGGTGATGAACTCCTTTAGCTTTTCCTTATCTGTGAAGCTCTTTATCCGACCTTCAATTCTGAATGATAGCTTTGCTGGATAAAGTAATCTTGGTTGTAGGTTCTTGGCATTCATCACTTTGAATATTTCTTGCCACTCCCTTCTGGCCTGCAAAGTTTCTGTTGAGAAATCAGCTGACAGTCGTATGGGTACTCCCTTGTAGGTAACTGAGTTTCTTTCTCTTGCTGCTTTTAAGATTCTGTCTTTGTCTTTTGCTCTTGGCATTTTAATTAGGATGTGTCTTGGTGTGGTCCTCTTTGGATTCCTTTTGTTTGGGGTTCTCTGCGCTTCCTGGACTTGTAAGTCTATTTCTTTCACCAAGTAGGGGAAGTTTTCTGTCATTATTTCTTCAAATAGGTTTTCAATATCTTGTTCTCGCTCTTCTTCTGGCACCCCTATAATTCGGATGGTGGTACGCTTGAAGCTGTCCCAGAGGCTCCTTACACTATCTTCGTATTTTTGGATTCTTTTTTCATTTTGCTTTTCTGGTTGGGTGTTTTTTGCTTCTTTGTATTTCAAATCTTTGACTTGATTCTTGCGATCCTCTAGTCTGCTGTTGGAACTCTGCATAATATCCTTTATTTCAGTGTATGCTTAATTTCTAGTTGGTCCTTTATCACAACATCGAGGGTCTCACTAGATTTCTTGAGGATATCACTACATTTATTGGCAGTTTCTAGAAAGTTCTTGAAAAACCTTAAAAGTGTGGTTTTGAACTCTATATCCAGTAGTTTGCTTTCCTCCATTTCTGTCATTTGTGTTCTGTTTCTTTGTCTCCGCATTTTTTATGCTTCCCTGTGTTGATAAAGTGGTTTTCTGTGCTAAGTGTCCTCTAGGGCCCGGTGGCTCAGCCTCCCCAATTACCTGAGGTAAACACTCTTGGTGCACCCCCTTGTGGGCTTTGTGCACAGTCTTATTGTAGTTAAGCCTTGATTGTATGTAATACTGGGAGGATTTGACCTCCAGGCCAATTGGCTGTGAGAATCATCTGTGTCTATGGTGGGAGAACTTCTGTGCTGAAGACACCCTTCTGGGGAAAGACTTGCTTCAGTGGGGCTTTGGTGCTCACTGAGTCTGCCTTCTGAGTGTGTCCCTTATGGATCTGCAGAGTTACAATTGGATGGTCCCCCTCTGACCACTGGGTACAGTGGCTCTTGGATCTAAGGAGGTGCTAATCTAGCTTCTGCCTGAGGCTACCCTGCAGAAGCCAGCTGTAAAGCAATGCAAGTTGCCCTGGGGCCTTGGGCAGCTGCAGTTTGTTAAGTAATTTTCAGATTACAAAGGGCTGGGCCTTTCATATGCAAAAGCCTCAGTGCACGGCTTGGCGGGGGCAGAGCCCCAGGGGATCAACTAGGCGGGTGGAGTGAGCAGTATGGCTGCTCTCAGTCCTGTCCTCAGAGGCCCCGGCAATCACTGTGTGTGCCTCTGAGAGAAAGCTGCCCTCGAGTTCCGACCGATGCCAGACAGTCCCGTTTCTCCCATATGAGTCTTGGTCCCCAGAGACTCCCCCGGAACTGGAGCTCAGAGCCTGAGACTCCCTCCCAATTGAAAAAGACAATCGTGACCTCAGCCACCAGCCCTCTCCGCATGCACCTCCACACCTTAGTATTTTACTTCCGCACCGCACCTCCTCTGAGTCTCGGTATGCTTTTCTCTTTCCTTCTAGTTGTAGAATTTGCACTCAGCCAGCCTTCCTGTGGTTCTGGATGATGTCCGTCCCGTCTTTTAGTTGTATTTTTGAAGTGGTTGTGTGAGGCAGCAATCTCCGGTGTTTACTTTTGTCGCCATCTTGGTTCTCCGCCAATTAAGTTTTAATATCAGATCCACACAATGTGTTTCAGTCTTCAGACCACTTTTGCATTTGGGGATTGTGGATCTCTAGCACCTACCTCATCAAGCTTGTGTGAGGTGAGAATGAGTTAACATATGAGAAGCACTTGGAACAGAGTCAGCTCATCATGTCCTATGAAGAGTGTTTGCTCCTAACACTGGCATCTGGAACCTCCAAGTTTTCGGAGCTTTGGATGTATCCTAAGACCACATGCAGCCACTGGCATGTCCCAAATTTCTTCTCAGGGAAGATTTAGGGGTAGATGGTTGTGTGGGCTAAACTGTATTTAAATGTGATTGCTAGATAGAGGTTATGGATGTACTAAGCCACCTCTCAGCACCACTATAGAAAGGCAATGGATTCTGGAGCCCAGATGGCCTGGGTTTAAATATCAGTTTGATCATTGGTTAGCTATAAAACCGTGGGAAAATTATTTAACCTCTCTGGGCCCCAGTTTCTTAATCTGTGAAACTGGGATGATAAAAAGACCTAACTCATAAGGCTGCAGTGAGGGCTAAATGAATTAATATTTGGAAAGCTCAGAAACTGTATGGTGCATAAACCCATGGTGCTTCATCCTCCCCTCTATACCTCTTAGGAGCTTAACCTGTCACTCAGGGATTAGGAGTTTCCCAAGTGCTCTTATGGCTCCCCAGCATCCAGCAGCCTCTACTCCAGATGTATAGTACCCTCAAATTCTCAGGGCTCCAGATATTTACTCTCCCCAACATGGACCCCCATCTCCTAGGGACCTTACATTCCTGAGTTCCTTCATCGATTAAGGGGTGTTTTATTATTATGTTCAAGACACTGACACTATGTCAGTGACTAAGACAAACAAAATCCTTGTTTTCACAGTGCTTATATTCTAGTGGAGAGAGATAAATAATAAATATAAGTTAATTATATAGTATGTTAGAGCATGATATATGCTAAAGAGAAAAAAATAAAGCAGGGAAAGTGGGATCAGGATTTCTGAGAGTGCAGGTTTCAGTAGGAGGGCCTTGCTGAAAAGATGAAACGTAAGCCAAGACTTAAAGGAGGTGAAGAAGAGAGCTATGTGGCTATCTGAGAAATAAGCATTCCAGGCAGAGGGAACAGCAAGTGGCTAAAGTGGGAATCTGCCAGGCATGTTAGAGGAACAACAAGTCCAGGTGGAAGTGGCAGGATTGTGGTACAGAGCAGAGGGAGAGACAATGGGGGTCACATTGTGTACAGACAGTCATATGGGCTCTTGCAACAACTTTGGCTTTTTGGTGGCAGCCAAGGAGAAATTTTGTGTAGAATAGGGATGAGATTTCACTTGGGTGTTAACAAGATTTCTGTGGATGCCACATGAGGCACAGGCTATAAGGCTTGTGAAAGAAGCACTGAAAGACCAGTGAGGAAGCTGCTGCAATAGTCCAGGCCGGAGTTAATGGAGGTTGGACCAGAGTGGAGGCAGTGAAGGAGAGAGTAAAAGACAGGCTAGGAACCTTCTGGGTGAGTGTGGCACAAAAAAGGAGAGAGAGAGAGAGAGAGGGAGAGAGAGGAAGAAGAAGAAGGAGGAGAAGGAGGAGGAGGAGGAGGAGGAGGAGGAGGAGGAGGAGGAGGAGGAGGAGGAGGAGGAGAAAGAAAAGAAGGGAAGGGAAGGGAAGGGAAGGGAAGGGAAGGGAAGGGAAGGGAAGGGAAGGGAAGGGAAGGGAAGGGAAGGGAAGGGAAGGGAAGGCAAGAAATCATGGACTGGGAGAAGTGGCAATCTGGGGAAAAACCTTTGGGTCCTGGCTGAAGGCTCTCCTATTAACTGGAAGAAGGGGCACTCCTAGATCCTTAGTGGAATTACTTATCTGAATTCTTGCAAGGAAGGCCTCTGCATTTTGCATGAGGACACATCTGGGTATTGGAAACAAGTCTCCTGGTTAGTGGATGAGAGTGAGAACTTCTAGATCCTTAAAGCCCCCACTCCCTCAGCATCCCAACATCCAACCCCTCAGCTTTCATCCCTTACCCCTCCTCAAATGCTCAAGAATGCAGCCTTTCTGGTGACTCCAGTTCTTGAATCACCCCTGCACATGAACCAGCAGCAGCTGCAGATGCCAGTGATCCTGAGTGACCAGTGGTTGCTGTTGTACTTCTGCAGCTTGGAACTATGAGCAGAGGCAGGTCTGGAGCAAGAGCCACCTGCACTTTGCCTAGTCTACGACTGGCAGCATGTGCTGTCTCTGCAACTGACCAATGGCTACTGTGAGCTTCTGGTGGGCCCGTGTGGCAACTTACATGGGGACTCACTGATGATGTGGGAGGTCCTGACCTGCATGCCTTCTTGCACACATGGGCCCCTACAGCCACCTGATTCCCCTTGCCATGCCTCTGGGCTCTTCCTTGGGCCAATCCTGCATCCCCACTGGAGACTCTGGGGCCCTGTACTGTCCTGGGAGCTCTGAACAGACACTGTGACATGCTGCAGTCTATGTACTTCGAGACTAGCTACAGTGCTTGGATCTGCCCCTTCCCCAACTACTGACCTTCACTTTTTCTGTCCCTGCAGGTACGTATGCCTGTCAGCACCTGGATGTCACTGTCGACTCCTGGAGATTCCAGGCTGGCTTCCATGAGTGAGCCGTAGAGGGAAAGGGCAATGGACTGCTGGGGAAGGGGATTATAGGACTTAGGGGTGACACTTGTTGATACTGGAGCCAATTCTGGGCAGGGCTCCAGGTCCCTGGGGTGGGACAGCCTCTGGGTTTTGGGGGAGAGGCTGCTGAGGCCTAGGAGGAAAGCTCCTTGGTCTGGAGATGGAGACTGAGGTCAGGCTTTGGGGTCTTGCGGCTAAGACTTCTAGGCCCTGGGCCTAGAACCACTGGGTTCTGGGCAAGATTCCTGGGTTTGGTGGATGGAAAAGTCCTCTAGGCAGCAAGGACTCCAGGGTTTAGGGTAACAGTCTTGTGTCCAAGGGCCAGACTTTTGTGTTCTGGGAAGGGGATTTCTGGTTTCTGAGAACAGAAACTTTACTCTGTGAGACAGACACTGCTGGGTCTAGGGGCTGGAAAGCATCCATTCTAGGGGTGAAGACCCCAGGATCCTGGGTGAGACACTTGGTTGGAGGATGTGAATGTCTGCATGCTAAGAGGAGCTGAATCCTTGGGTCTCCAGAACCAGACTTGGAGGTCCTAATGTGAACATTCTCTCCCCTCCACCTTCTTCCCCCATCCTTCTCCCATAGCCATCAAGTGACTTCTCAGTGCTTTTGTACCGAACTTCAGACTTCACTCTCAGCCCAAGTCCTGGGCATACTCAGACTCGATCCAGGAATTCTAAATCCCCAATTCCCAAGTCTTACCCCAACCCCCGTTCTTAGATTCCCAGTCCCCGGTCTTAGATTCCCAGTCCTGCACAATTTAGTCCCTGTAGTTCTCATGGCTCCAGCTCCCAACCACCCTCCACATCCCATCATGATTCAGACCGTCAACTTTGTCCCTTCTAAAGTGTCCGCCCTGCTCTGATGAAAGTCCAGCTCCCAGCTTTTATGCTTCCCAATTTTCAGCCCTGCTTATGGTCCAGGGCTTCAACCTTTACCTCATTAGAGACGCAGACCTGTTCATGGTCAAGCTCCTAACCCTTTACCTATCCTAAGCCCTTATAGACCAGCTGCACCTGTGATCCAGGGTTAGCCACCTGGTCTTTCCCTAGCTGAAGGTTCAAGCTTCAGCTCTGCCCAAGTCGGAGCTTTCCAGCTCTCACCCCTGCAAGGCCCATGCCAGGTCTTAGCCCCAGAGGTGAGCCGTGAGATTCCAGCAGCTACTTGCCGCCAGTAACCCTCCATTTCTACTCCTTATCACATGCGCACTGTGCCCCGCACACTCGCACTATACGCTGTGCGCTCTGGAGTGCCCAGCCACTTACGCTAGAGCCACTGCCAGGCTACAAGGACAATGGGTGCTGCCCTGAGGCTTTGTGTGCGGTGTGGGCTTTGTGCTGAGCAGCTCCACCTGCGTGCCACCGCTCACTGCAGCGCCTTTAAACACCTCAAGCCCCAACCCTTCACCCTTCAACCAGCAGCTGCTGCCACTGCCACTTCAATGGCTCGGTAGCCTACAAACCCTGGCCCATACCCAGGTGGGGGTGGGCCCAGGCCTCTGTCTCTCCTCGGGTGGGTTCTATTATAGCACTTTCTATGCCCTTCAATGGCACCACCTTCCACCTCCCGGGTACTGGCACCTATTCAATGGTGGACAGGAGCATGTGGCCCCTGGAGATGGTGCTGGAGAAAAACCTATAGTTGCTGGAACTCCACCATGAGCTGCTCTGCTCATGGACACTGCTTTGGCCTTGACTGTGAGAATTCTGGATATACAGGGCTGGGCAAAAGTAGGTTTATAATTGTGAGTCTGTGAGACAGTTTATTCTATTATTATTTTTTAATTATGGTATTATTTATATTGCAACTGTAAACCTATTTTTGCCCATCCCTGTATTCTGGTGAGCCCCCTTCCCATCCCCCTCCTCATTTCAGCTTCCTTTGAGTCTCTTCTAGATGGTGGGACCTCTATTTATTGCCCCCATGCCTTCCCTCTCCAATACCTTCATTTCCACCCCTATCTTCCTCCTCCCTTCTCTTCTCTTCACCAAATCATGTGTCTCCTTCCTCTTCAACTCTCAATTCTTCTCCCAACAGCTGGGGCTGCCTGTCCCTGCTCCATATTGCCCAGGCTCTCTTCCACTCCTCTCTTCACCACCCAGCATGCCCACCCACCTGTCTCTCTCACCCCTCCAGCCCCCCAATCTTCATTTCTGTGTCTTTTTCTCCTCCACCTGAAGAAGAAAAAGTTATGCACCCTTCCATGCTCCACAACTATCATCACGGGGGGTCCTGGGGCTAGAGCCACTGCCAGGCTTTGAGGACAGTTGGCGTGTCTGAGTGTCTGTGGTGCTCACAGTGCATAGAGACTGAGGCTGATTTTATTTTGTAATTTTTATTATTTTATTTTATTTATTAAATTTACTGGGGTGACACTAGTCAACGTGAACATATAGATTTCAGGTGTGGGTTTCTATGTTACAAGATCTGTATATTGCACTGTGTGCCCATCACCCAAAGTCAAATCTTCTGTCACCATATACTAGGACCCCCATCTTCCCCCACCCCTTCCCTATGACAATCACCACACTGCTGTTTGTGTTCATGAGTTTCAGTTTTATATCCCACATATGAGTGAAATCGTATAGTTCTTATCTTTTCCTGATTTATTTCACTCAGCATAATGTTCTCAAGGTACATCCATGTTGTTACAAATGGCATTGTTTCATCCTTTCTTATGGCTGAGCAGTATTCCATTGTGTATATGTACCACATCTTCTTCATCCAGTCCTCTATCGCAGAACACTTTGGATGTTTTCATGTCTTGGCCACCATGAATAATGCTGCAATGAACATAGGGGTGCATATATGTTTGTGAATACAAGATTTGAGTTTTTTGGGTATATACAGAGTGGAGGGATTGCATGTTCATATAGTAGCTCTATTCTTAACTTTTTGAGGAATCACCAGACTGCTTCCCATTGTGGTTGTAGCAGTCTACATTCCCATCAGCAGTGAATGAGGTTTCCCTTTTTCACACAGCCTCTCCAACACTTTTTATCGCTTGTTCTGTTGATAATGGCCACTCTAACAGGTGTGAGATGATATCTCATTGTAGTTTTGATTTGTATTTTCCTAATTGTTTGTGAAGTTGAACATCTTCTCATATATCTATTCACAGGTCTTCTTGGGAGAAGTGTATTTTCAGGTCCTCTGCGAGGCTGCTTTTAAATCCCTTGCCCAAGGGCATCCAGAGCCCAAGCAGGGGTAGGCCAGGGGCTGGAAACCCTGGTCTAGTCTTGTTATCCCACGGGTATTAGTTGAGGACCTGCTATGTGCCAGGCTCACACTGGAGATACAGCACTAAACAGGACAGAGTCCTGCATACATTCTTGTTGGGAAAACAGATTTAATTTTATCTCTTCATTAAAAATTACAGAGTAGTCATTTTATATCAGACAGTGGTTCTAGAGTTATTGTCCCTGAACCAGTGGCATCAACAAGACCCAAGACTTGTTTACAATGCAAACTCTTGCCCTGCCCCAGACTTACTGAATTATAAACTCTGGAGTGGAACCTAGCAACCTATGTTTTAAAAAGCTTTCCAGAGACTCTGGATGCAAGACTATGTCTGAGAACCTCTCTTTTACCTGTGTTAGGTCAGCTCACCCATCTTCGAACTGCTCTAGGACCGTGGTCAGGAAACTGCGGCTCATGAGCCACATGCGGCTCTTTGGCCCCTTGAGTGTGGCTCTTCCACAAAATACCACGTGCGGGTGCGCACATACAGTGCGATTGAAACTTCGTGGCCCATGCGCAGAAGTTGGTTTTCGGCCTGGGAGAGTCTATTTTGAAGAAGTACTGTTGATATTTGGCTCTGTTGACTAATGAGTTTGCTGACCACTGCTCTAGGAGATAGGGACAATTGTTGTCTGCCTTCTACAGTTGAGGAAACTGAGGCACAAAGAAGCTAAGGCCTTTCCACCTAGCTCTGACCCCCTATGCTATAGTATCTCTCCAATAATAATGTAAAAATAGTTCCAGCAATAACATAAATAGAGCAGCTGACCTATATTGAATACTTGCTCAGTGTTAATAAGCCTTGTACTACCTCAATTCTCCCTACAGTCTCATGATGCAGGTACATTTTATGGGTGAGGGAAACCAAAGCATCGATGGTAAGGAATTTGCCCAATGTCACACATCTAGAAAATAATTTGACATCTGAACATTTGTTCATTTATTTAACAAATTATCATAAACTCTGAGTCTCAGTGTCCGTCATATGTCTCCTCAATGCTCCTCATGGACCCTTGGCCCCACCCTGACATATCATTTTTGTATTGGTGTCCATCTCTTTCTGATCTCTTTTTGCCTCTAGATTTAAATGTTCCTGGCAGGAATTTATTTGATTTGCTCTTTACTTAAAAATTGATAACCACCATACCTCTGCCTGCCATGATCATTTATCCAGCTCTCCAATCAGCTGTGGCAGAGGTGGGGTCATAGGGACACAATACGGACACTATACCAAGCAGGACTCTTAATGGCAGTGTCAGATCCCAATTCCAAGTGGGGGGGGAGAAAGAAAAAGGGATTTGGAGTACATATCATTGCAAAGACCAAGGGTATTTCTATTTTGGGGCTTAGCTAGATTAAGAAATTTCAAATGCAGTTCTAGAAGAAATCTCTCCTTCTGTCTTGTTCTCTCTTCTCTGTCTTGGTCTTCCCTTCCTTCTTCTCTATGTGTTATCTTTATTCTCAAGAAGAGTCTCCCTTGTAGAAGCAAGGCTTCAGCAACTTCAATCTGACAATTCTAGCAGCTTCAAAGCCCTCCCAAAAATATAACACCCATTCTCATTGGCCCCAGCAAAAGTCCCAGGTTCACCACCCATAGGTTTTAACTGACCAATTACTGGGGCACAGAGGAGAGAAGAATAATCTGCTTAGCTGACCAGGGATTCTGTACCCATCCCTGAAGTCTAGATATAGAATCACCTCAGTCCACATGTTGAAAGAACGGATGATGGTTTCCAAAAAGGAGGTGGAGGTATTATTTTATAAGAGTAGTAAGGGAAAAAAGACACCCATGCTGGAGTCCACTGACTCAAGCATGATAGGAGGTGGGATCACTTGGTTCAAGAGATAATCACCCCTTCAGCAAGCGCTGGGGAAGGGAGGGGCATGACGCCAAGAAAGACAAAGGACGGGGCAGTCCTGTTAATATCTAGGGCTTGTTAAAATAGGTAGTACACTGCATTGTGTGCAGATATCCTCAATCAGTGCTGGTTATTATTGTTGTTATGATTAATCCAAGGAGGAGGTCTCTTGGGAAAGATGCAATCTGGGGGTGCTGGTTGCATGGATAGCCAGTCCCTAGCTTACCTGATGCTAACAAGCTGCCTCTTCCAGCCATGCAGTGCCCTCCACACAGCCACTGTAGCCTGTGTGTGAACCCCTGCCCTGTGGCCTGTCAGGGTGTTCAAGAGGTGGTGTAGCTCCCAACTCCCTGTGTGATGATGGATTCTTCCTGGCTGGGGGTGACTAGGTTCCTGTGGACCATAGTTCTTGTTTCTGCAATGGCTAGGACTTCCCTGTGTTTCCTTGTTAAGAGTTTCACTTGGATCCTTCCACTTTGCCTCTGATCCCCATGTACTTGTATGAGTCTTATCTCAAAACCTCTAGCTGCACCTTCCCTTCAATACCTCCTCTCCTTTTACCCTCCCTCCCTTCTTCCACTGCCTGGCTAGAATATCTTCATCAAGAATTGCTCCTTCTCCTATACCTGCCAACTGGGTGAGGGTGTGACCTGTGTCCCCTTCAGCTGTCCTATGAAGACTGTGGCTTCACAGATGAATCCTAGGCTGATGATTGCAAGATGACTAGGGCTGTGGTCTGAGGGGTCAGGGATTGGGGCATACCCTAACCCTATCCCTCTCTGGGTTCTGGAATAAGGGGACTGATGACTTAGACTCCCATGACTTATGGGTCACTGACCATCTCTCTGCCCTCTGGTACCTTGGCCCCTCCCCTGAACCGTGTGGCCCCACTGCTAGTTTCCCCATCTTTGCTCCAAAGTCCAGGCCCCAGCAAATTCCCACTTTGTCCCATGTGGCTCTGCATGCCCAGCCACATGTGCCAACCCCTCAGATTCAGAGCACTGTAGTAGCCACCTTTGTGCCCCTACCTGCCAGTGCCTGCTTGACCACCTGCTTGCTGCTGATGGGCTGTGTATCCTGTGCCCACTGTTCCTGCTTCCTGTTCTAAGACCATACTTTCTAGACAGACAAGTGTACTCAGCACAGCCATGCCTAACCCTGGAGCCTTGATGAGGAAGGTACCCAGGTGCTGGCCTGACAAGTGCTGTGGTTGCTGCCAGGCCTCCACAAGTGGCTGGCACCACTGCCTGTTAGCCCAACCCTCAGCAACCCCCTGTCCTGGAGAAGCCACTGGTCTGTACTGTCACTGAAGATTTCCACTTACACACATTTAGAGGAGCCCTCTACAAATCTCTGGCTCCTGTCTACTGCCTGGCAAGTCTCTATGGCACAGCCCATGCCAACCTTGAGCCCTTTAGTCTGGATTTTACCCCTCTTCTGTGGCCAAATGGCTGTGCTGAGGCCCTGATCCTCTCAGCCTGTGGTCTGTGGCTGAACATGAGTTCAAAAGATCTCAACCACTTCCAGATGAGGCTCCACCCACCATCCTTCACTGTCCTCACTACCCTCAGGTCACCCATAGTGACCCCTTTTTTCCTGCTGATACACCCTTTGACGCTCCCATTGGTCCTCAAAGATGTCTACTCCAACTTCCAATGGCCCTATTCATCTCCTACCAATGGCTACTGACCCCCTTCCTCATTGACTTGCTTCATGACTCCTCACTGGCTCTCCACCTGTCATCATTCACCACCCTTGAGACTTCTATTACCCTCTTATTAACTACCCAGATTCCTAAGTGACTCCTAATTGATTGATTCCCCTTTAACCCACAGGCTCATCCCTGACTTTCTTACTGACCCTCCCTCTCACCCCCATTGGGCATCCCATTAACCCATTGCCCCTTCCCAATTGATCCTACTATATTAAATTGACTTTGCTATTAACCTCACTTATTATCCTGTTGACCTCACCCCACTCCCCTACCCCATTGATCTGCACTGAGCTGTGGATTGGCCTTCCCAGGGATCCAATGACTGGCCCATTAATGCCCACATTTAACCCCTGTGGATCTTACCATTAAGAAAGCTCCCATACCATCTGATTCTACCATTGAGCTTCCTATTGATATTGACTCCTCTCTTAAATTCTCAGGCCTTTTATTATCCCAACTGAGCCTCTCTTTGACTAATTTTCTCTCTCACTGAGTCATCCAGTGTTCCATTATTCATTGACTCACCTTCTGACCCCACTCCCACTTACCCTCTAACTGAGCCTCCCCATTGCCACCCAAAGCCACCTACTAAGTCTACTCTTGGTCCTCAATGACCCATAAATTTGTTCATCCACTTCCTCCATTTGCCCTCTTCTTGATCCTCCCATTAATCCTCATGTGACCCCTTTCCACTGACTCCCTAATTATTCTTTTTACCTTCATTGAGCTCCCACTGACCCCTCTTTAACTCTGATCATCCACTCTACTATTGATTCCCCCATTAAATCTTTTACTGACCCTCCATTTAGCCTCCAACTGACCTACTGAACCCTCTTGTCACCCCTAATGACTACCCACATTAACCAACCATTAATATTCTCCTTGATCCCTCTCTGATGCTTCCAAGAATGTTTGCTTCCAACTCTATCTAGACACACTTCAGTTTCTTGCTGTCTTAAAATTGGGACAGCCGGGCACATGTGATGCTGTGAAGGCTCTAACTGTGTGAACTCTGTGGCCTGGGAGACCCAAGAGGCTGCCCATTGCTCCTCTGATTGCAAGTCTCATGGGGTCCCTTAGAGGTTAGGGGATATGTGCCTGTGGGGGAAGGGGGGATGGGAATGGCACAGACGTGCTCCTTGGGGGAGAGAGTGCACACTGGGTCCTTTGTCCCACTAATGTAAAAAAAACATTCAAACCTGTAAAGAATTTTTGTGAGTTTATTTGAGCCAAACTGTCAACAATTGCTGGGAAGCAGAATCTCAACATATTGGGATAATGCTCCAGAGAATGGCAGTTTTTCACTTGTTTTATACAGTACAATTAATGGAGGAGACGTAAATGGGTTACATGAAATCCATTGGTGATAGGTTAGGGAGGTGGGAGAAAGCAAAGAGGAAACCTCCAGGATTCGGTAAAGAGTAAAATGATAGCCCGGCTGGTGTTGCTCAGTGGTTGAGCATAGACCTTTGAAGTAGGAGGTCACAGTTCAATTCCAGGTCAAGGCACATGCCCAGGTTGTGGGCTTGATCCCGCTGTGGGCTGTGCAGGAGACAGCCAATCAATGATTCTCTCTTATCATTGATGTTTCCACCTCTCTCTCCCTTTCCCTTCTTCTCTGAAATCAATAAAAATATATTGTTTTTTGACCAGAACTTCGCTGGAGATCCAGACCAGAACTTGGCTGGAGATCCTGGCTGGAGATCCTGGCTAGGCTGCTGATCAACTGAACGCTGTCTCCGTGTCATTCCTTCTTCGCCGACTCCGTCCACACCTTTGGGGACCCCTGGACCTGCTGGGGTTGGACCCCAGCACATAGTATTTTTTTTATAATCATTTGTATTTCTGTAGGGTCTGTTGTTATTTTGCCTCTTTCTGATTTTGCTTATTTGGGTCCTTTCTCTTTGCTTCTTGGTGTGCCTGGCTAGAGGTTCATCAATCTTGTTTATCCTTTCAAAGGACCAGCTCTTGGTTTTACTGATCTTTTGGATTTTTTTTTTTTTTGGTCTCTATGTCATTTATTTCTGCTCTGATCTTTATTTTTTTAAAATATATTTTTATTGATTAAGATATTACATATGTGTCCTTGTCCCCACGTTACCCTCTACCCCCCCCCCCCCGCTCATGCCCTCACCCCCTCCCCCCCGTTGTCCGTGTCCATTGGTTAGGCCTATATGCCTGCATGTAAGTCCTTTGGTTGATCTTTCCCCCTTACCCCCACCTTCCCCTACCCTCCCTCCAAAGCCCGACAGTCCAATCAATGCCTCTCCGTCTCTTGGTCAGCCCTTGTTCATCAGTTTATGTTGTTCATTATATTCCACAAATGAGTGAGATCATGTGTTATTTATCTGCTCTCCAGTTCCATCCATGCTGTGGCAAATGGTAAGAGTTCCTTTTTCTTCTTCCTCTTCTTAAAGAATACCTTTCAGCATTTCATATAATGCTGGTTTGGTGGTGATGAACTCCTTTAGCTTTTTCTTATCCGTGAAGCTCTTTATCTGACCTTCTATTCTGAATGATAGCTTTGCTGGATAAAGTAATCTTGGTTGTAGGTTCTTGGCATTCATCACTTTGAATATTTCTTGCCACTCTCTTCTGGCCTGCATGGTTTCTGTTGAGAAATCAGCTGACAGTCATATGGGTACTCCCTTATAGGTAACTGACTGTCTTTCTCTTGATGCTTTTAAGATTCTCTCTTTGTCTTTTGCTCTTGGCATTTTAATGATGATGTGTCTTGGTGTGGTCCTCTTTGGATTCCTTTTGTTTGGGGTTCTCTGCACTTCCTGGACTTGTAAGTCTATTTCTTTCACCAGGTAGGGGAAGTTTTCTGTCATTATTTCTTCAAATAGGTTTTCAATATCTTGCCCTCTCTCTTCTTCTGGTACCCCTATAATTCTGATGTTGGTACGCTTGAAGTTGTCCCAGAGGCTCCTTACACTGTCTTCATATTTTTGGAATCTCTTTTCTTTTTTCTTTTTCAGTTGGGTATTTTTTGTTTCTTTGTATTTCAAATCTTTGACTTGATTCTTGGGATCCTCTTGTCTGCTGTTGGATCTCTGTAAATTATTCTTTATTTCAGTCAGTATATGCTTAATTTCTAGTTGGTCCTTTTTCATGTCCTCCATGGTCTCACTGTACTTATTGAGGGACTCATTAAATTTATCGGCGGTTTCCATAAAATTCTTGAAAAACCTTATAAACGTGGCCTTGAACTCTATATCCAGTCGTTTGCTTTCCTCCGTTTCTGCCATTTGTGACCTTTTTCTTTGTCTCCGCATTTTGGCTGCTTCCCTGTGTTGATAGAGTGGCTTTGTGTGCTAGGTGTCCTGTAGGGCCCAGTGGCTCAGCCTCCCCAGTTACCTGAGGTGGACACTCTTGGTGCACCCCCTTGTGGGCTTTGTGCACAGTCTTGTTGTAGCTATGCCTTGGTTGTTGTAGGATCACTGGGAGGAATTGACCTCCAAGCCAATTGGCAGTGAGAATCAGCTGTGTCTGCAGTGGGAGAACTTCTGTGCTGGAGACACCCTTCTGGGGCAAGACTTGCTTCAGTGGGGCTTTGGTGCTCACTGAGACTGCACCCTGAGTGTGTCCCTTATGGATCTGAGGAGTTGTGATCTGGATGGTCCCCCTCTGACCACTGGGTACAGTGGCTCTTGGATCTAAGGAGGTGCTAATTTAGCCTCTTCCTGAGGTTACACAGCAGGAGCTATGAAGAGAACTGCAGATTCCCCTTCCTTTTTTTGGAGTTTGGAAGTGCCCTGATGATGCTCAGCTTTGTAGCAATGCAAGCCGCTGTGGGGCCTTGGGCCTTCTCTTGGAAGCTCTGGGTCTATCTGGCCCGGCTGTGGTTAGGTAATTACAGGTTGCAAATGGCCGGGGCATTCATATGCAAAAGCCTCTGCCGCAGCCTGGGTGGGGTGGGGTCTCAAGGAATCAAAGGGCGGAGCAAGCAGCTATGGCGGAGCCTCAGCCCCACCCTAAGGAGTCGCGAGTCCCAGTATCCCGGCAATGGCTGCAAGCACCTCTGAGGGAAAGCCGCCCTCAAGCTCGCCCGCTGCCAGACAGTCCAGTTTCTCCCCGTATGAGTCCTGGGTCCCCAGAGACTTCCCGGAACCGGATTTCAGAGCCGTCGGGAGCTTGTGTCTCCCTCCGGATTCAAGAAGACAGCCGCGTCCTCAGGTGCCAGACCCTTTCCGGCGCGTGAGCCCCCGTACCTCTGCACACCACCTCTGCACCTCTGGCTCTCAGTGTGCTTTTCTTTCCTTCTAGTTGTAGAATTTACACTCAGCCAGCCTTCCTGAAGTTCTGAATGATGTCCACCTTGTGTTTTTGATGCATTTATCAATTGTTGTGTGAAGCAGCAATTTCCCGGTGTTTATCTATGCCGCCATCTTAGTTTCTCTCTGCTCTGATCTTTATTATCTCTTTCCTTCTGCTCACTCTGGACTCTTCTTGTTGCTCTCTTTCTAATTCTTTAAGTTGTAGAGTTAGCTCATTTATTACCAGTTTTTCTTGTGTTTTTGTTTTGTTTTGTTTTGTTTTGTTTTTGAGGTAGGCCTGTAATGCTATGAACTTCCCTCTCAGTACTGCTTTCACTCTGACCCATAGTTTTGTATTGTTGTGTTTTCATTGTTATTCATTTCCAGGATGTTTTAAATTTCTTCTTTGATCTCTTTGGTAACCTAGTAGGGGGTGTGCAAGAGGTAGCCGATCAATGTTTCTCTCTCATCAATGTTTCTATCTTTCTATCCTTTCCATTTTTTTTCACTCTAAAATCAATAAAAATGCTAATTTAAAAAATTAAAAAATATATATATTGTTTTAAAAGTAAAATGATAGACATATTTCTTTTACTTAGGTGGGTACAGGATAGTTAACAGTCATCAACATGATAACAATAACAACGAAGGAATTTGTGGTGTCCATTCTGGCACCCAGGCACATTTGATTGTTCCCTGAGGAGTACAGAAGAAGGGAAGTTACAAGTTACCCTGACATTTCATAGGTATGTTTTCTTAGATGCAAAAAGAAATAGGCTCAGTAAAGATCGAAGGTGATCTTTGTCAAGGAAGATACTGGCCTAGGACATGACTACCCACTATAAACTGCTTTTTAATTAAAGGTTTTTAATTTCAGACCATCCTTTGTGGTTACTTTAGGTCTCTTGAGTTTGCAAGGCCGCCACACAGGCCTTCCCTGACTTAGGTTAGCATGTGGCCCTTTTTTCGTCCACAGTCCTGAGCATATTTATCTCTTTCTTACAGGTGGAAATCTTAGGGGAGGTCAAGGGAGGGTCTTAATAGAATATGTGGGTGGGGGTAAGGGGGAGAGATCAACCAAAGGACTTATATGCAAGCCTATAGGCCTAACCAATGGACACAGACAACACAGGGGTGAGGGCATGGGAGGGGGGATGGGGGGTAATGTGGGAATAAGGACACATATGTAACAACTTAATCAATAAAGAAATTTTAAAAAATATAATATGGCCCTAACCCGTTTGGCTCAGTGAGTAGGACATCGGCCTGCGGACTCAAGGGTCCCAGGTTCGATTCCGGTCAAGGGCATGTACAGTGGTTGCAGACACATCCCCAGTTGGGAGTGTGCAGGAGGCAGCTGATCGATGTTTCTCTCTCATCGATGTTTCTGACTCTCTGTCCCTCTCCCTTCCTCTCTGTAAAAAATCAATAAAATATATTTAAAATAAATAAATAAATAATAGAATATGTATCAGCTTTCCAGGTATACTCTTTTAGGATCATAGTCTCCACTGATTGGTCGGTGCCAGGGCAGGGTGTCAGTCAATGTAGCTAGCTATCCTGAGGCAGCCACAGTGCCACCTGTCCAGTTTTTCTGCTTTTCTTGTTCTGGAGCTGAAATACAACTGAGACCTAGATGTTATCCTTAGGGATGAAAAGGTCAGGGAGTCTACACTGCCTGACCAGTGATATGAAAGATCAGGGGTCCAAACTGCATGACCAGTGATATGCTAGGGAATGACAGGTTACCCTGAGGGCGAGGTTCTTGTTTTTCCAGTTTTGTCCCTTGCTAGGCATTCGGGGCTTTCTACCCTGGTGAGTTTTTGTACCTGGTGCATCATCCTTGCTCTGTTCATGTCTAACAACAAGCCCTGCAGAATTGGATGGTGAGCAGTTCCTAGAGGAACTCGCATTCTTCTGGGTAAAGAGATAGGTAAAACAGGTGGCACATCAGGTGGTTATGAGAACGATAAAGAAAAATGAATCAGGAAAGAGAGACAAAGAGTACAGAGAAGGTTTAGAATTTTAAATAAGGTGATGAGGAAGACCCTACTGAGAAAGCAATATTTGACTCAAGATCTGAAGGAGGTAAGTGAGGGAACCTCTGGGAAGGAGCAAGGCAGAAAGAACACCAAGTGCAAAGGTAAGAGGACTGGGAAGGTGCCTAGTGTGTTGGAGGAACAGCAAGAGAGGCCAGTGTAGCTTGTGCTGAGAGAGTAAGAGGCTGAGGGGAGGAGATGATGAAGTCAGAGAAGAGACAGAGGCCAGACCACTAGAAACTTATAGAGTGAGCAGAAGTAAAGAATTGGGAAGAGTACTAACAGGAAAAACATAAGTGTGGTGAAATTCAGCATCCAGAAGTAGAGAGAGCTTCAAAATGGTGTGTGGTCAGTGCTCATGAGGAAAATAATGCCAGAGAAGGGGGCCTAGGATTTATTTAGTGCTTATTCTGTGCTGCATACTGTTCTGAGCATTTTGCATCATTTTGTTACAGGGCAGTGAAAAGCTAGGAAAATTCCAGGGCAAGAGAAATAGGAAAACTGAGACAAGAAAGTTAAAACAAGGCCAAGCAGTGTGGGCAATTTGCAGCCAGCTTGTGAATAGCAAGCCATTATCTTACTCAAACCAAGGACACTTGAGAGCAAATGGTTAAAAGCCTCCCAAATGAAAGAATGCAGGAAAGGAGGGGGAAAGAGGAAAGGAAAAAGGACAGTTTTACTCCCTAAGTAGAAAAGCCAGCAGTCTCAAGGTTTGGCAAGATAAAATCGCCAGGTGCTTCTCATGAATTGTGGGAAGGCCACAACAAAGTAAAAAGGGACCTTGAGAATTAATCTGTACCAAAATATTCAGCAGAGGAATTCTGAAACCTATTGACAGGAGGGTATATAATGCCTTGGACCCCCACCCATCTCACTCTTCAGATCAGATGAGAGCCCTTCTGCGCTTCATAAGCCAGATGTATAGATTTGCTCGCCTTGCTTCTTTAATAAATTTGCACGTCTTACTTTCTTAATAAATTATTTTCTTCATAAATCAGCTTTATCACAGTGCAATCAGGGTCTCTCATTTAAATTCATTTATATGGCCCTAACCCAGAGGTTCTCAACCTGTGGGTCGCGACCCCTTTGGGGGTCGAACGACCCTTTCACATGGGTCGCCTAAGACCATCGGAAAACACATATATAATTACATATTGTTTTTGTGATTAATCACTATGCTTTAATTATGTTCAATTTGTAACAATGAAAATACATCCTGCATATCAGATATTTGCATTATAATTCATAACAGTAGCAAAATTACAGTTATGAAGTAGCAACGAAAATAATTTTATGGTTGGGGGTCACCACAACATGAGGAACTGTATTAAAGGGTCGCGACATTAGGAAGGTTGAGAACCACTGCCCTAACCGGTTTGGCTCAGTGGATAGAGCGTCAGCCTGGGGACTCAAGGGTCCCAGGTTCCATTCCGGTCAAGGGCATGTACCTTGGTTGCGGGCACATCCCCAGTAGGGGGTGTGCAGGAGGCAGTTGATCAATGTTTCTCTCTCATCGATGTTTCTAACTCTCTATCTCTCTCCTTTCCCTCTCCCTTCTTCTCTGTAAAAAATCAATTTAAAAATAAATTCATTTATATGAGAAGACAAGAACTGTGGTGGGGACATCCCTCTCCCTCTGACTCTGGTAACACCTCTCTGGTGTCTGTGAGAGGTGCCTGTTACAATTTCATTTAATCCTTACAGCAGTTGTTGTATCAGTCAGCTAATGCTACATGACAAACAACCTCAGAAATCTCTGTGACTTGCCCCAAGCAGCTTTTTCATTCACATATCTGTGAGTTGACTGGCATTTGGCTGATCTCTGCTTGGATCATAAAGCATTTACCATATGCCCAGCATTGCTCTAAGCCAGCTGTGGGCAAACTACGGCCCTCGGGCCGGATCCGGCCCATTCGGCTGTTCTATCCGGCCCACGGAGCCAAAAGAGCAGAGGGTTCTCTTGCTCTCCCCTCTGCTCCTTCACCAGCAGCAGTGTTAACATGTATTAGTTCACACAAACACTCCATCCATGCTTTTGTTCCGGCCCTCCGGTCCAGTTTAAGAACCCATTGTGGCCCTCGAGCCAAAAAGTTTGCCCACCTCTGCTCTAAGCTCTTTTTCTTAATTCATTTAATTCTCCCAACAACCATATGAAGTAGATAATCTTATACTCCCACTTTACAAATGGAGAAACTGAAGTTTAGAGAGACTAAGTTTCATAGCTTGTTTGTGGCACAACTGGGAGGGATATCCAGGTTGCTGGGAGACATGGGAGCAGACTCTCAGCCCTTTCCTCCTCCACAGGTGGATGGTGAGTGCTGCCAGCTGCTCTGGGCACTGCCAGGCCTGGACCTAGATTATATTAGCAACCATCATGTGGAGTTCACAGTCTATGGGTTGCATCTCATGTATGATTGGGGCAGCCAGGTACACCTAATTGTGCCTTCCACCTCCCACAGTAGGCTGGTGGAGCTGTATGTGGCCTTTGGTGGTGATGTTAACTCCTTTGACCTGCATCTGGACACCAGATCCTAGCCCAAGGGCCCAGGCATTATCCCCTGTTACTGTCCTAGTCAGGCCTTGGCTTTAGCATCAGCTGCCCCATGCAACTTGCCCAGATCTTCAAGACTCTCAAACTGTATGGACTCTTACAGGCAGCAGATGGGCCCTTTAGCAGTTGCCTGGGCCATAGCAGCCCCAAACTTTTTCTCAGGATTTGCCTACAGGATGTATTTCATACCCATGGCCAGCACTTTTGCCTCTGTGATTCCCTCACAGCCTATACTAGTATTGTAGCCTGCCAGGAGGCTGGGATTCCCCATGATGCCCAAGCTTTGCCATGAATGCTATGGCTGGGTCTGAGATGCATCCAAGCAGGTTCTGGGCTGACAAGAAAAGCCTCATCTCCTGATGGAAGTCAGAAAAGTCCTAACATGAATGGAATTGGCTGAGGAGAGTGTATGGGAAGGGAACCCAAGGGAAAGAAAACTATAATTGCAAAGATGTGGAGGTTGGAAAATATCAATGGGAAGCTGGGAAGCTACCCTGACTGGAGCAGGAGACAAAAGGATTATGTGAACCCTGAGAAGAAGAAAAAGATAAAGGACATCTACTAAGAAGGGTTCCTGGTGGCTAACTGGGCAAAAAAAAAAAAAGAAAAGAAAAAAGAAAGAAAGAAAGCAGAACCTAGCAGCCATTTCCGCACAAGAGCCTCTCACACACTGTACACTTCATGGAGATCTTCTGCATGTTAAACCTCCTGCCTGCCTGCCTACATACACTGTGTTTCTGCTGGCTGAGCCCTTATAAAGGTTCCCTGGAGTCCTATTCCAACCAATAGGAATGAAGCTTTCTCCAGCCAATCAGAGCTGCAGCTCTGACCTATCAGAGTGGCTCTATTCTGACCAATTAGGGCAGTGCCTTTGGACCAATCAAACTGTGAGGATTCGGTGTCCTCATTTGCATGATAACAGACAATCTGGGGACCAGGGGCGGGGACGTATGTCTATACTAGGGGCCCGGTGCACGAAATTCGTGCACTGGGTGTGTGTGTGTGGGGGAGTGTCCCTCAGCCCAGCCTGCCCCCTCTCACATACTGGGAGCCCTCAGGCGTTGACCCCAGCCCAGGCCTGACGCCTCTGACAGAGGCATCAGGCCTGGGCTGGGGGCAGAACCAGTGATGGGGGGAAATGAGGGTCCCCTGCTGGGCGGGAGAGCGGGTTGGGGGTGAGTTGCCCTGCCAGCCCACGGGATCAGGTCCCGGGCAACCGCTGGCACTCACGCCCCCAACCCACTCTCGCGGGTTGGCGGCGTGAGTGCGGGCAGACGCTGCAGCCGCCCCACCGGCTCACGTCCAAGTCTGCCAGCCGAATCGGGTCCGGGCGACCGCTGCAGCCGCCCCACAGGCCCGTGTGATCGGGTCCCGGGCGTGAGTGCAGGCGGACGCCGCAGCCGCCCCGCCGGCTCGCGTCCGGGTTTGCCGGCCAGATCGGGTCCTGGGCGACCGCTGGCACTCACACCCCCTACCCGCTCTCATGGGTTGGCGGCGTGAGTGCGGGCGGACGCTGCAGCCGCCTCCCCGGCCCTCGTCCTGGTCTACTGGCGGGATCAGGTCTCGGGGCGACTGCTGGCACTCACACCCCCAACCCGCTCTCTGATGGCGCTGTACCATCCTGCCTGCAATATGCAAATTAGCCGCCATCTTTTTTGGCGGTTAACTGCCATCTTAGTTGGCAGTTAATTTGCATATCTCACTGATTAGCCAATGAAAAAGGTATCGGTCGTACGCCAATTACCATTTTTCTCTTTTATTAGTATAGGATAAGCTAGCTCCCCCTGGGCTCATAGAGTGCATTTTCCACAGCATACCCTCTTTCTCAGTCTGGAGTGGAAACACATAAGAGAGCAATGGAGTGGATAGTCTCAGCTCCAGGGCAGCCTCACCATCCAGCTGTTACACAGCAGTACTGTATTATGGTTGAGCCGTTTGCACTGAATAAAGTTTCCTTCTTCACTGCACCCCAAATTGAAGATTCCTATTGGCATTGAATTGGTGCCAACGACCATTGGTTGACAATTAGAAAGGGGAATTTAAGTCTCAAGCACTCATCTTTGCCATCCGCCTGCCGCCTGACTTGTCCACCCCAAAAGCCACTACAGCATCTGTGCACAGACCTGTGATGGGGACTGTGTCCTACCTGCCAGCCCTGCTCACTGTTTCACTGTAAGCGGACAGTGGATTTGGGCTGCCTGTCACTACTTGAGCCAATTAAGCAGAGTCAGGGTTGAATCATACATGAGTGTTTATTCCAATAATGTTGGCAGTATGGGAGAGCAGCAGGTCATCCACAAAAATCTGCTCTGCCTCTCCCCATAAGCCAGCCACTGATATTAGGTAGATATGGGAAGGGAACCCAAGGGAAAGAAAACTATAATTGCAAAGATGTGGAGGTTGGAAAATATCAATGGGAAGCTGGGAAGCTACCCTGACTGGGGCAGGAGACAAAAGGATCATGTGAACCCTGAGAAGAAGAAAAAGATAAAGGACATCTACTAAGAAGGGTTCCTGGTGGCTAACTGGGCAAAAAAAACAAACAAAAAACCCCAGCAGAGCCTAGCAGCCATTTCTGCACATTCTTCTCATATCTGTAATTCCTACTTTCCCATGTAATCTTTCCCATGTAATCAGGCAGGCAGGCAGGAGGTTTAACATGCAGAAGATCTCCGTGAAGTGTACTGTACAGATATGAGAAAGTAGGCATGGGACAATCATTACAGGTTACAAGCAGGTTGTGGGCTGACAAGAAGAGCGTTGTCATGCGGGCTGGGGGGATGGTCGCAGAGGGCGGGTGCCTCTGGGCACCCTGGGACCAGATTACAGGCAATGGGGGATGAGAGGTGTAAAGAGCAGGTGCCTCCAATACTATATTGTTTCAGCAATGAGATTGTAAATCTTTCCATAATGATAGGAAGTTCTTGGGACAGGAGGATGGACTGCATTCGATGTTAGCTCCCTGGCATACAACTCCCAGCCAGGTTAGAATGTGCTTTCTCTAATCAGAACAGAACCAACATGGTTAACAGAGTATGATTAATACTTCTTATAATTGTAGCTGGTCCCCAATATTCTATTTCTGCCCCTAACGTTCACCACTGCTTTTTCTATCATCTCATATCTATGAGATTAGTTTTAGATAAAAAGTCTCATTTTGCTGGATTGCATTTGCTTCTGTCTTGAAAGCAGTTCCCAGGGATGGAACACAGTGAATGCAGGATCTTGGGAGATGGTTTTCCTAATTTGTTGAATGCTGTTTTCTATCAATTGAGAATTGTCAGAAAGATTAAAACAGCACATTCCTTTAAATTCCTCACAACTGTGGTTATGCCACAACAACCAATAATCTATTGCTGCCCGATTCTCTAGAACTACCTTCCTGACCTGGCTCAGCTCTTGATTTATCCCCTGTATAGCCCTGGAAGTGGCATTCATGGCTTTTGCCATGCCACAAGCCAGCCAGGTCACTTCTACATTAAGGGAGCCTACCGTTACCAGCATACAAATGGGTAAAGCAATATAGTCAGCAGGGCTCCACAGGTGGAGATCATCATTGTAGTCCAGTGCCACCGCCCTGAGAAGGTCTCTCTTGGTTTGGACCCTGTGATGTTTCTGGGGCATAAAGATGGTCAGTCATCCTAAGGAACAAGGCCCCCTGGGGCTGTTGGCAGGGACATATGAATAAACAGTTACCCCACATATCAGAAACCACCCAGCCAGCAGCTTAGTATGTCCATTACTATAAGGGAGGGTGAAATTATCAGAAGAGTTTATATTGTAATTATTAGATACTTAAAGACAATAGCTAGAACATGGTACAAGTCAGACATTCACCACAGGAAGCTACTGCAGCAACCTTTATAAAAAGCATTACTACCTCCTTTTCCCAAACAGTGGGTCCCAACGTATAAAGGTCCTTATATATGACTTTCTTTCCAAAATGAATGGAATAATTCTATATATTAGCAATAGGTGTCCCAACTCCTACTAGGCATGGGTTTCTCCAATGCCAGCTTCAAAGCAGTTGGAGTGAGAAGCATGTCTCAGGGCGATCAGGGCTGGGCCGGCCAGGGGGAGTGGCTGCAGGAGGTTGGCCGGCCGAACCCACCCCCAATTGGGCCAGTTGGCTGGCCACAGTGCATGTCATAGCTGAAAGGTTCGGAGTGGGCCAGGGTTGCACACCTATGACATGAGGCCAAGAAAGAAAGATTTTATTCCAGGCACCTAGGTGCAGGTGGGCTGGGACCAAGAAAGGCATCAGCGAAGAGAGCAGGGAGAGATAGGTTTTTAGTAGTTTTTGCTGGCTGCAAGCCGCTCTGCTGATGTAAGGGTCTGGTCCATCCTTGGTTCCTCCCATGCCAGGTATCTTCTGGTTATCTGAGCTAT
This sequence comes from Myotis daubentonii, assembly GCF_963259705.1. Classification (NCBI taxonomy): domain Eukaryota; kingdom Metazoa; phylum Chordata; class Mammalia; order Chiroptera; family Vespertilionidae; genus Myotis; species Myotis daubentonii. Next base: position 25,757,335 of record NC_081854.1, on the reverse strand, counting down.
GCTTTGCTCAAGGCTGCAAGCTTTCTGCAAGATATCTGTTAAGCACAATAAGTTTTTCTCTGCCCCATTTTATTCTCTTTTAACCCTTTCAATAGCGATCGGTCATTCTGGTCGTTCCGGACATTCCAGTTGCTTGGCTTTTATACATATAGATAATATATAAACATTTCAATAATTTATAGAACTTTTGCTTCCTGGGCAAAAACAGGAAAGACTTTTTTTTTAACTTTTTTTTTAAAATATATTTTATTGATTTTTTACAGAGAGAAAGGGAGAGAGATAGAGAGTTAGAAACATCGATAAGAGAGAAACATCGATCAGCTGCCTCTTGCACATCTCCTACTGGGGATGTGCCCGCAACCCAGGTACATGCCCTTGACCGGAATCGAACCCGGGACCTTTCAGTCGGCAGGCCAACGCTCTATCCACTGAGCCAAACCGGTTTCGGCTTAACTTTTTTAACAGATTAGAAAAGACTAAAAAATTCTGCATTAGCTTACTTTAGAGTCATTTATCTAACTGAATTTATTATTCACATTACCTATACCTTTCTTTTAAGATTTCTTTCCACAATCCTTCTATAACTTTCAAAACCTTCTTTCCCACTCAGAAATAACCAGCTGTAGAAGTCATTTTATTTTTCCTTCAAAATGCATATCAATGCCTCATGCCTTTTATTACCAAAACTACACAATTTCTTTCCAATTGGTTAGAATTCTTAACTCTTAGAAACCTTAATTTTTAGGTGATCACTAAAAAGCAAGCAGTTAGCATTCTTTAGATTGGCAAATACATTTACACTTTTGAGAGACATATTTCTTTTTTCTTTTTTTTTGATGGTAAAATATTACTTATTTATTTATTTTTTTGCTTACAGTCTTACAAAGGGTATTACATATGTGTCCCTTTTTTGCCCCCGCCCATGACAGTCCCCTGGCCTCCCCTACCCCCCAGTGTCTTATGTCCATTGGTTATGCTTGTATGCATGCATACAAGTCCTTTGGTTGATCTCTTACCCCCCTCCCTCCTGCCCCCCACCCCAGAGACATATTTCTAATAAAGTATAAAACATTCACTAACAGTTTCAAGTGTATTTTCTAGCTTTTTGTAATAAAAAGTCAAAAGTCGGCAAACTCAGATTAATTATTTCAGTATCCATTTATTTCAAAATACCAGATATTTAATAATTTCTACTATTTAAACCAGCAGGACTCCAAAGTCTGAAGTTACCAAAGACTTTACTTTTTTTTTTTTCTTAAAAAAGTGGGAGTGGCCCCTGCCCAAGGGCACTTCTGCAGCTCAGGACATTTTAGGAGAAAAATTTGGGGGGTTTATAAGGTTTACTTACCATAATTTTCTTTCTGAGTAGACTATAACAACATGAAATCTTGCATATAAGGAGAGATCGCATTGTATTTCAAAACAGAAACAAAAAAACAATCCCTAGCCCTGACCAGTTTGGCTCAGTGGATAGAGCGTTGGCCTGCGGACTCAAGGGTCCCAGGTTCCATTCCGGTCAAGGGCATGTACCTTGGTTGCGGGCACATACCCAGTGGGGAGTGTGCAGGAGGCAGCTGATTGATGGTTCTCTCTCATCGATGTTTCTAACTCTCTATCCCTCTCCTTTCCCTCTCCCTTCTTCTCTGTAAAAAAATCAATAAAATATATTAAAAAAACAACAACCCCTAAAGTAAATAAATGAGTGCTCCCAAAAGGTAAGAAAGCAAGCAAAACACATCCTTAACCAAAGTTACATTACAGACAGACAAAACTCTTACTAAGCATTTCAATGGCTGATGGCTTGAGAAGGAGAGCAGGTAGGGTCCCCAAGACTAAGAACTCTGGGAAGTTGTTGAGAAGTTCCTGCAATCCATGCCACGAGTTCAGCCTGCTATAAGCATCTGTCGTCCCCCCTCCCCAGCAAAGTGGGATATGCCCCATCTTTAAACAATTAAACCAAACAACAATCAACAGAGACACTCATATACGATATTTACAGGTGCACACAACCCACAGACAAGAACTTCACACCGTACATTCCCAAATACTAATCTCCTCTTGTTCCCAGTTAAGAGGTTATTTAAGAGTGAGACGAAGCAGTATGACAGTAAAACACCCTTTTCCTTTTTTTTTTTTCCATTGGCAAATAAGCGTTAGTAGCCCAATACCCCAAGATCCATCCCAATGGAGTATTTTTTGGAGATCGAGCCACCAGCACCCATCCTTGAACAATTTAAGCAAAATTATTATAAGCAAAGTTACACCAGGTGAAAAACACCCTAATATATAATATTTGCAAGTTCACACAACAGACAGACAACCGTTTGTGGCTTACCGTGTATTGCCAGGCCTTACCCTGCACAGCCAGACAGAATAACCAGGCAAGGACCTTGAGAGGCTGCTTGCAACCAGGAGCTGATCAGGCTCACCCCAGACAGAGGGCAACAGACAACTGACTCCCCCTGTTACGGAACACTAGACTGCTTGATTCAACTTGGGTTTTAGATGAGACAATGGGGTGGCTAGGACTCAAAACAGGAAAATTTCTGGCAGCACTGCAAATAAGAGTCCAGGCATCAGCTCCAGGAACCCCAGTCCAAGCAGCAAGCAGGATCCCCAGTACCCATCCAAGAAGATGCCCCGCTTGAGTCCCACCAGAGTCGCCAAATTATGTAACTGGACAACCAAGGCATCTTGGGCTTCCTGTCACTACTTGAGCCAATTAAGCAGACAGGGTTGAAACATATGAGTGTTTTTTTCCAGCAGTATGGGAGAGCAACAGGTCATCCATGAAAATCTACTCTGCCTCTCCCCATAAGCCAACTGCTTATACTGATAGGACAAAGATTACATGGGAAAGTAGGAATTACAAGCATGGGAAAGTAGGCACAGGACAATCATTATGGGTTACAAGCCATGCAGACTAGGGGGATGGTCACAGAGGGTGGGTGCCTCCAGGTGCCTCGGGACCAGATTACAGGCAATGGGGGCTGAGGGTTGTAAAGAACAGTGTCTCCAAGACTAGATTGTTTCAGCCATGAGGTTGTAAATCTTTCCATAATGATAGGCAGTTCTCGAGACAAAAGGATGGACTGCATTCTGATGTTAGCTCCCCTGTCCCAGAGCATATAACTCCCAGCCGAGTCAAAATATACTTTCTCTAATCAGAATGTAAGTGGACAATCAATGGGTCCGTGCTTCCTGTTGTGAGAAATGCTCACCTGTCCAAATTCAAATAATAGACGCAGAGACAGAAGTATGGCGAAAACAAGACTTTTAATATGCTCTCAAGAGCAGATGTCCACCCAGTTGTACAGGCACACCTGGGGCAGCAAACACAGCCCATTTATTCAGTCCCTCCTCTGATTCCTCATTGGCTGAGCACCATGGGTCACCTGTTTCCTCAAAAAGGGTGTCCCAAAATTCACACAAGAAGTAATTTTGATAGAAAACACAGGTTTAAAATTAAAAATTGTATTTTTTTTGATTCATAAAGTATACAGTATAGGGTTATGTTATGGAATAGCATATTAGGTAAATGGCCTCCACAGCTTTGCTGGCACATACGCACTCTTTTGTTGAAATTTTCCATGACTGTTTTGCATAAATGTGGCTGAATTTCGTTGATACAGCGCTCAATTTCCTCCTTCAAGGCGTGGGTGGTCGTGGCCTTGTTGGCATAAACCTTAGACTTCAAAAAACCCCAAAGAAAAAAGTCCAACGGCGTTAAATCCCATGATCTGGGCAGCCAATTCTGATCACCAAAACGGGAAATTACATGACCAGGAAATGACTCATGCAGTAATTGAATTGTTTCTCGGGCTGTATGGCGTGTGGCACCGTAGAGGCCATTTACCCAATATGCTATTCCAAACATAACCCTATACTGTATACTTTATGAATCAATAAAAAAAATACAATTTTTAATTATAAACCTGTGTTTTCTATCAAAATTACTTCTTTTTTTTTTAAATATATTTTATTGATTTTTTACAGAGAGGAAGGAAGAGGGATAGAGAGTTAGAAACATTGATGAGAGAGTAACAGCGATCAGTTGCCTGCTGCACACCCTCTACTGGGGATGTGCCGGCAACCAAGGTACATGCCCTTGACCGGAATCGAACCTGGGACCCTTGAGTCTGCAGGCCAATGCTCTATCCACTGAGCCAAACCGGTTTCAGCCAAAATTACTTCTTGAGTGAACTTTGGGACACCCTTTATTTTGTGGAAGAGCCACACTCAAAGGGCCAAAGAGCCGCATGTGGCTCGTGAGCTGCGGTTGCCAACCACTGGGTTAGGGTATCTTACAACTGATTTATTATGATGATGATTTTGAGATGGGAGAAGCTCAGAGATGTTTAAGTGCTCATGGGAAGAAACCAGACAAGGAGAGGAGAGGGTTGGAAATCCAGCAGAGAGATGCCAGGGTGGAGGATACCTGGCTCTCCAAGGAACATGGGAGCCAGAGAGCAGCAGAAGAATTGGAATCTGGGCAGATAAAATGGGTAGTATTTATAAGAGAAAAACAAACCTCAAGTGCCATAAGAGAGCTAGAACCAGCTGTGCGTTCAAGGCTAATTGTAAGAATAGGAGGATGGGCCCGCAAGAGAACAGCTAGGGTATCTGCCACAAACTGGCAGGTAAGCTAAGCCAGAGCCTTTTGTTAAAGGGTCAAGAGACCCCTATGTCTTTTAAATGTCTAGTGTAACCTTGCTCAAGTGACTCAACTTCTCTCTGTGCCTATTTGCTCATCCACAAAAAGTAGTAATAATAGTACCCACCACCCAGCCAGTGTGGCTCAGTGGTTGAGCATCGACCTATGAATCAGGAGGTCATGGTTTGATTCCTGGTCAGGAAATATGCCCCGGTTATGGGCTCAATCCCCAGGGTGGGGCTAGCCGATTAATGATTCTCTCTCATCACTGATGTTTCTATCTTTCTCCTTCTCCCTTCCTCCCTGAAATCAATAAAAAAATATTTTTAAAAATAGTACCCACCACATAGGGTAGCTGTAAGGATACATGCTTGGCATATAAGTGCTCAGTAAGTCTAAGCTCTTGTAGCCACTTTTATATTATTACTAGAGGCCCAATGCATGAAATTCGTGCAAGAGTAGGCTGCTGGCACCGGCTTCCCTCTGGCACCAGGGATCCGGGCTTCCCTTGCAGCCCTGGCTTTGTCAGGAAGGAAGTCTGATCGAATTAGCATATTATGCTTTTATTATTACAGAAGATTATTGAAGAGGCAGTATATATAGCAGAGTGGTTAAGAACACAGGTCATTGCCCTGACTGGTTTGGCTCAGTGGATAGAGCATCGGCCTGCGGACTGAAGGGGCCCAGGTTCTATTCCAGTCAAGGGCTGTACCTTGGTTGCAGGCACATCCCCAGTGGGGGATGTGCAGAAGGCAGCTGATGGCTGTTTCTCTCTCATCGATGTTTCTAACTCTCTATCCCTCTCCCTTGCTCTCTGTAAAAAATCAATAAAATATATTAAAAAACAAACAAACACAGGTCATGAAATTAGAATCCCTGTGGTCAAATCCTGGTCTGCCACTTACCAGCCATGTGAACCTGGGCAAAGCTATGTTATTTCTCTGGGCTTCAGTTTCTTTCCGTTTAAGTGCTCATGGAGAGAAATCAGACAAGGAGAGGGTGGGAAATCCAGCAGAGGCATATAGTGTTGTAATGTACCCCGCGAATCACAGGACGCCTCAAGAAGTCAAATTAAAGAGTCACATTTATTGCAATCCGGGACTATGAGGGGTCATTCCCAAATCTCATAGTAATAAGATGGTGGCAAAACCAGACTTATATAGGCAAAAATCATAAAGGTATTGATTACATCCCAGGGTTTGGAATGATGCACCTGGCTCGCAAAAAAACAGATTACAGATGCAGAATTAAGCATGTCAATTACAGTTTCGGGTCTCGAGGTCACTGAATTGACAGAAATACATTATCTAGAGTCCTTGGGTAACCTGGGTTAAACTTAGGCATGTTATCTAAATTACAGTTTTGGGTCTCCGGATCACTGAGTTGATAGAAACACATTATCTAGAGCCCTCGGGTCTCCGACCACTGAGTTGTCAGGACAATTTAGAGTAATTGTGCTGTCCTGGTTTCGGGACCACTGAGTCAGCTGGAACGTACCACCTGTGGCCACTAAAACAATTTAGGGTAATTGTGCTGTCCTGTTTCCAGGTACAGTAGAATGTGCTCTCTAAGACCAGTATGATAACAATCAATGGAATAGGCATTCAATTGATAAGGCATTCAGTCGAATGGGATGATTTATACAATTCAGAAAATCAAAGTAACTTTTATATTGTTAAGCCAAGCAACAGGGTTAGAGTTAAACTACAATTTCCCCCTGAAATGGTTGCTACCATACTTCAATAGTATAGTACACATATAGTACTGCAGATCTATCTTGTCAGAGTGTTGGTGAGGACTTAATGTCATTTAAAATAAAGCTTAGACTATTTTAAATATTCACTATTTTTAAAGAAATGCATTACATAAATAAAAAATTAGGTGAGACTCTGTTAAAATATCAATTGCATCATATTATATTAATATCCAGAGTTTTTTCTTTCTTTTTTTTTTCCTTTAAGCTCCCTTTTAGGAAAGTGTTTACTAGGGAAATTTTCAAGCATCACAAAAGAGAGAATAGTGTTATGAAACCCCGTTATAGTTACAAAAATTTTACCATTCTTGCTTCCATCTTTCCTCTCATTCTTTTTGTTTTAGTCATGCTGGGGGATTTTAAAGCAAATCCCAGATCTTATTCCGACTGCAAAGACTTGAGATGTATTTCTGATAGAGACACCAGCAGGATTCACAGTGGTTTCTGAGCGCCCCTTGACTCCCGAACTCCCGGCCTATTCCCCGCCCCTAACTCGCCTCCTCTCTCTGCAGGTGAACTGCCCCGGGTGCGGTTACCATGGAGGGGCCCCCACGCTCTGGGTGGTGTTGGAGCCCCTGGGGGCTGGGGGCCTGCGGGCCTCCCCCGAGCTACCAGGGCGCCTCCTGGCAGCCTGCGTGACTACAGTGAAATTGCAGCGGAGGATCTGACAATCCCTGGACTTTGGGGTGCCAGCCTAGTCGATGTGCTCCAGGCGTGTTGGGGCTTCAACAGCTGGTGAGGAACCTCCTAGTGCCCCGCGACCCGTCGACCCCGTCCTTCCGGGCGGGGGATGCCGTCATCCCAACTTGTGCGCCACAGGCTGCCTTTGGCGGCCTGGAGCCAACACCTTCTCTTTGCTTGTCGTCCCGTTGTCACCGAGAAGCTTGCCTTGCCCTCCGTGACCCAGCACTTAACTGCGTGACCACGTTTCTCGGCACGTCCCCAGGGGTGGGACCAGCGACGCACAGAGCTTCCCGAGATTGTTACAATGACGATGACCAAAAAATGGTAGTGCCTGTCTTCTCTCTCCCAGTGCCCCCGCGCCTGGAAGAGGGGACGGACAAGTGCCCTAACCTCTAGCTCCCTCCTCCGCCAGGACCCAGGAGTTTAGGTCAGAACCCCCAGCCGCCAATCGCCTTCTCTTCCGGGTTCTCAGAACGGCGGTCTCCTCAAGGACACCTATTGCCTAAGGGGCAGGCCAGCAAACCAGGAGCTCCGCCCCTTCACGCGACGTTGTGACGCAGCCGCAGCGGCAGCCAATGGGGCGCGACAACACCGGCAGCGGGAGGCTGGAGGCGGAGGTTTTAGTGAGCGGACCGGAAGTACCCAGTGCCTCGCGCCCGCGTTCCTGCCAACCCGGTTGCTGCTCCGCTGTTCTGGGCCGTCGCCTGCGCGCGCCCGCGGCCCAGCTCTGCCATGAGCCGGCCCAGCCGACTGCAGAGGCAAGTTCTTAGCCTGTACCGCGAACTGCTGCGCGCCGGACGCGGGAAGCCGGGGGCCGAGGCGCGGGTGCGAGCCGAGTTTCGGCAGCACGCCTGCCTGCCGCGCTCCGACGTACTGCGCATCGAATACCTGTACCGCCGCGGGAGGCGCCAGCTCCAGTTGTTACGCTCGGGCCACGCCAAGACCTTGGACGCCTTCGAGCGCCGGCAGGGCGCCAACGAGGAGCCCGGCGAAGCGGGGGCCCCTACGACTCCGCCTGAGGAGAGTGACGATTCGAGGAACCCCCTCGAATGGAGTCACCGGAGACCCCGCCGGGTGGACGGTGACAGGCTGAAGAGCTCAGATGGAGCAGGGGAACGGTGTGGTGGGGCCAGGGAACCCGCATGATGGGAGGTGAGAGGTCTTGAGAGACTAGCTGGATGGATGGGGGAATCGGAGAGCCGTCCTGGCGATGTCGGGTCTAAAGACCACCATGATGGATGGCAAGATATGCTTGCCCTTGTACGATTCGTAGTAACTTTCACTCCTTCATGAGAGCTTGGGGCGGGCTGGGTCACCCGCTGGCTGGACTGTGTCAAGCTGAGAGCTACTTTCTAGAAGGCATGGGAACCAGGACCCTCCCACTTACCCCCTCCACCCCCCCTCCCCCCGTTGGACCGAAAGAAACTGAAACACCCTTCTCTTCACCTCTGGCTCCTGAACCCCGCCCCCCCCCCCCCCTTGTATTTAATTCTGATAACAGCAGATTTTTTTTTGCTGAGGAATTTGAGAAGGTGTCCTGATGGACAACGGAGAGAAGCGTCGAATCCCTTTGGAAAACTTTCTCCCCACTAATGGCAGCGAACTAGGACTGGTGAGGAAGGGAGTAGGGTCTCATCCCAGCTGATCATTTGAAGACCCCTCAAGACCTCTACACTTACTGTTTCTGAGGGCGAGCCCTGACTCCTGCACCCTTCCACCCTCAGGACTGTCAAACAAATGGAATAAAGTTGGGGATGTGCTTACTTCCTGTCGGTGGTCTTAAAGATTTTATGTGTTTGGGGATTTCTGAAGAGGCACACCAAGAAGTGACCCTCTGGGAGGAATGGGTGTTGGGAGCTGTCTTCCCCTCTGGAGCCCTGTAGACTGGCAGATTGGTTGAAACAGCATTGATCTCTCTCCTGGGCAGATCCATGAGAGACCCCAAAGAAACCCCAGTTGGCTCTTTAATGGAGAATAGGGAGGCAAGAGAAGCGATGGTAGAGCTGAGGTCTGGCTGGTAACCACTGAGGCAATAGTGAGGGGTCTTAGGCCTGATTGAGGAGTCCAGCCTCAGGACAAGCTTGGATGTTTGTCAGCAAGACCCAGGGGTTGGGGAGGAGAGATGGAACCATAGGCCACAGGCAGAGCCTCTCCCATGTCCCAGTATGGGCTTGCTTTAGACATTCTTTGGGGTACTGCATTTTGCAATCCTGAGATGTGTTTGCACCCAGCTCAGTGGGAAGTAGATGAATTCTTAGTAGATGCAGTTGAAAGGAGGGGGAGGACCTTAGGAAAGGAATCCAGACCTCAAACCAATAGGAAGATGGACAGAAGAGAAAGTCTCTTCCCTAATCCCAGTGGGTACCCAATAGTTATAAACTGGGGTTGAAATTTGAAGAATTATAAGGACTCTTCCAGAAGGCAAGGATAGGCTAGAGGAGATAAACGGGAGAAATGCAGGGTCCCAGGTGAGACCTGGCGTGCCCCAGGGCACAGGCTGTTTGACTTCTAGTTCTGCTTTGTCTCTGGTTAATATTCACCTAACCCCTCTCAGGCCCTTTGTCACCTTGTTTATCTATCTTAGCCTCAGTGTTTTTCATCAGGGTGGTCCTGTTAGTCCTGCCCTGGCTCCATCTCAGTAAAAGCAAAAGTGAAAGCGGCTCATAGAGTCCTACCCATCCAGCCTCCATTGTCTCCTCTGCATCTGCCATCTTTCCCTCTTGCTCACTCCTGGTCCAGATCTTGTGACCTAACAAGCTTCAGGATGGGAGCTTCTGGCAGCACTGCAGGCGATGAGCGAGTTTCCACTGGGGCTGGGCTCCTGGATCATGAGAGGAGACATTCACTGGGGTATTACAGATGAACAGAGTTTGCTTGGTAGAGAGGATAAGGAAGGGGAATGCCTGGTTTGAGGTTGTAGGTGAGTGGTGATTGAGAGCTTGCACTCCCACTTGGCCAGCATGGCTCTGGTTGAGCATTAGCTTATGAACCGGGAGGTCATGACACATGCCTGGGTTGTGGGTTCAATCCCTAGTGTGGGGCTTGCAGGAGGCAGCCAATCAATGATTCTCTCTCATCATTGATGTTTCTTTCCCTTTCTCCCTCTCCCTCTCTCTGAAATCAATAAAATAAAATAAAATAAATAAAAAGTTTTTTTAAAGAGCTTGCACTCCGGAACTGGAATGCCTAGATTTGAACCCCAGTTCCAACATGGATTACATGATTGTGGGCAAGTGATTTAACCTCTGTGCCTCAACAACCTTATCTGTGAAATGGACATCACAATAGTGCCTCTCTCATGTGACTTTTGTGATGATATAGTGAATTAAGTACATCTTGTGTCAGATGATGTTATCCAACCCCAGGACCCTCTTGCCTACTTCAGTTCACTTACAGCTGAAAAGGGAGGCTTTCAGTTTCTGGCCCTGAGCCCTGGCATCTCTGCTCCTCTGCTGAGAGCTTTCTGAGTTACGGAAGGTGAGCGAATGCTCTCAGCCTATGGTGAATATCAGTCACTGGATGAGTGCCCCAGCCTTCCTGTTGTTTGGTCCAGAGAGTGCAACAAGCATTCTATAGGATCCTCAGAAGAACCATCCCCTCCCCCACCCCAGTTTCCCACAGTGGCTGCCACTCTATAGGCACCTTTTCTGGCTTACCCCCTTACCTGTCTCACTCTCCCTGCCTCCTGCCTCCTGGAATCAAGTCCTAAATAAAGCACCTCACCCAAGTCCTTGGCTCCTTGTGCTATGTGTAAAGCCCACAGTTGATACTCTGTGTCTGCTATGGTTTTTGTTGTTTTGTTAATCCTCACCTGAGGATAATGTTTCAGTTGATATTTAGAGAGAGTGGAAGGGACGGGGAGAGACAGAGAGAAACATCAATGTGAGAGAGAAACATTGGTTGGTTGCCTCCTGCATGGGCCCCAACCGTGGACGAGGATAGAGCCTGCAAATGAGGTACGTGACCTTCAGTATGCAAGCCAATGCTCTAACCACTGAGCAACTGGTTAGGGCTGCTGCTGTGTTTTTTACTCTGCTAAGGCACAGGGTCAGTTGCTTCTCAACCCCTTGACCCTATCTGTTAAATAAGAATCTCCTGATCTAAGATTTTACAGCAATATTAAAAAATTAATATTAAAATTAATTTCACCTGTTTCTACTGTTTAATTGTGACTACTAGAAACTTTGGAATAATTTGGAATATGGATTATGGGTTAATAATAGAACTGAATCACCCTGGCCGGTTTGGCTCAGTGGATAGAGTGTCGGCTCATGGACTTAAGGGTCCCGAGTTCCAGTCCAGTCAAAGGCATGTACCTCAGTTGCAGGCTCAGTCCCCGTGCAACCAATGATGTGTCTCTCACATCAGTGGGGTTTTTTTTCTCTCTCCCATTTCCACTCTCTAAAAAAAAAAATCAGTGGAAAATATCCTCGGGTGAGGATTAAAAAAAAACAAAACTGAATTGAGTTGTTAAATTTTCCAATTTTGATGACTGTACTCTAGTTGTGTATGAGAATGCCTTTATTCTTAAGAACTGCACACTGAAGTATTCAGGAGCAAACAGTATCATGTCTACAACTTACTCTCAAATGGTTCCAAAATAGAGAGCGTCCTCAAAAAAATGTATACACTTTACAGCTGATAGCTCAATTTTGAAAATGAAATGTATTTTAATAAACACTGCCTTTATTCAAAGTGTACATACATTTTTGGGGACACCCTATATATGCATATATATAAACATGTTAGTGAGAGGGTGGATAGTGAAGTACATGGGGCAAAATGTTAACAATTGGTGAATCTGGGTAAAGGATATATGGGAGTTTGTTGTACTAGTTTAAATAGCCCTGGCTGGTGTTCTCAGTGGTTAAGCATCAGCCTGGGCACTGAAAGGTCATGGTTTGATTCCCAGTCAAGGGCATATACCTGGGTTGCAGGTTTATCCCTGGCCCCTGTTGTTGGGGCAGGTGTGGGAGGCAAGCAATCAATGTGTCTCTCTCACATTGATGTTCTCTCCCCCTTTCCTCCCTCCTTCCACTCTCTCTAAAAATAAATGGAAAAATATCCTTGGGTGAGGATTAACAATAAATAAGTAATAAATTAAAGTTATGTATTTTTGACCTTTGAAAAAATAACGTCTGGTTTCCCTGGCAGATTCTGATTTTCATCCTATTGGGAATGACAGGTTACTAGAATATGTTCTTGTCTTAGGTCACAAACTCAGCTGTCCCAAGGGTCCAAGCCAGATGCATGAGATGGTCCAGTGGGGCCTTTGGGAATTCTGGGAAACTCACAGTCCCTAAAGAAGACAGTTCCTACCACTCCTGCTCAATACCCTCAAACAGCAACATCCAGTGTTAATGATGTGAAGGAATGACTAAAATTTTCTTTATGGTAATAAAAGAATTGTGACTAAATTTTAAAACAGAATCCTGATCGGGAGATGCTTCCTGAATTGTTGGTAAAGCTTCAGAAGAATTTAGGAAAGGAGAGTGGGCACCTGGGAGGATTAAAGGGATTGGCCCTGAGTTGGTAACGATTACAGCTGGTGAAGAGTCCACAAGGACCTGTAATGCTGTTCCTTATTTTTTTGTACAAGTTCAAAAAGTACCAGAATGAAAGTTGAAAAAACGAAACAAACTCCTATGACGCCCATCTCACTCAGACTGGAAGTCCTCACTGTGGTCCACAAGGCTTCACCTGATTTGGCCCCATAACCTCTCTCTTACCTCAACTCCTCCCACTCTCCCCCTCCAGCACTCACACTTCAGCCACACTACCTTGCCATGTGCCAAGCACACTCCTACCTGTGGGCCTTTGCACTTACTGTTTCCTTTACCTGGAATGCTTTTCCTCTAGGTCTGCACTGTCCAGGACGGTAGCTGAGAGATACTTGTGATTGAGGAATTTTTAATTTTTTTTTTAAATATGTTGTATTGATTTTTTACAGAGAGGAAGGAAGAGAGACAGCTAGAAACATCAATGAGAGAGAAACATTGATCAGCTGCCTCTTGCACATCTCCCACTGGGGATGTGCCCGCAACCCAGGTACATGCCCTTGGCCGGAATCGAACCCGGGACCCTTCAGTCCGCAGGCCGACGCTCTATCCACTGAGCCAAACCGGTTTCGGCTGGAATTTTTAATTTTTAAAAAATAAATTTTAAGTAATTTAAAAATTTTAAAGAGAAGCCATGTAAAATATTCCATTAAATACAACCTCTTTGGGTAGGACTACATTTTATTTAATCTGTTGGAAATTAAGTGTCTGAATTGAGATGTGCTATATAAAGAGTGAAATACACACCAGATTTCAAAGATAGTAAGAAAAACGGATTATAAATCCTCATGTATTTTTATATTCATTACACATTGAATTGATGTTTTGTATATATTGGGTTAAAGTGTAAATTATTAAAGTTAATTTTTACCTGTTTCTATTATTTAACAGTGACTACCAGAAAATTTTAAATTATTTTTATGCCTCACTTTATATTTCTACTAGAGGCCCCATGCATGAAATTCGTGCACTTGGGGGAGGGGAGGGCGCAGTCCAGGAGCCCTCAGGGGATATCCAACTGACGACTTAGGCCAGCTCCCCTGGAGCAGTCTTAGCCAGCAGTCAGACATCCTTAGCATTGCTGCGCAGGTGGGAGAGCCTCTGCGCTCACCAGCCATGAGCATGGCTCAGTGTGGGAGCACACTGATCACCAGTGGGCAGCTCCTGCATTGAGCATCTGCCCCCTGGTGGTCAGTGCACATCATAGCGACCAGTCATTCTGCCGTTAGGTTGATTTGCATATTAGCCTTGTATTATATACTAGAGGCCCGGTGCACAAAAATTTGTGCACTCAGGGGGAAGGGGGGGTCTCTCAGCCTGGCCAGTGCCCTCTTGCAGTCTGGGACCCCACGGGAGATAACGCCCTGCTGGCTTAGGCCTGCTCCCAGGTAGCAGAGGGCAGGCCCAATCCCTAGGTGCAGCCCCTGATAGGCTCAGAGCAGGGCTGATTGGGGAGTTGGGGCGCCGCCCCCTGTCATTCACAGAGCAGGGCGGATTGGGAGGTTGCAATGCCACCCTCAGTCACTCTCAGAGTAGGGCCAATTGGGGGGTTGGGGCACCGCCCCCTGTCACACTCAAGGCAGGGTCGATGGGGAGGTTGCGGCGCCACCCCCTGTCACGCACAGAGCAGGGCCAATCAGGGGGTTGGGGCGCTGTCCCCTGTCATGCACAGAGCAGGGCCCATCAGGGGGGTTGGGGCTCCGTACCCTGTCATGCACAGAGCAGGGCCCATCAGGGGGTTGGGGAGCTCCCCCCTGTCATGCACAGAGCAGGGCCCATCAGGGGGGTTGGGGATCTTCCCCCTGTCACGCACAGAGCAGGGTCGATCAGGGGGTTGGGGAGCACCCCCCTGTCACGCACAGAGCAGGGCCCGTCAGGGGGTTGAGGAGCTCCCCCATGTCACTCACAGAGTAGGGCCGATAGGGGAGTTGGGGCACCGCCCCCTGTCACACTCAGGGCAGGGCCAATGGGAAGGTTATGGCTCTACCCCATCACACACAGAGCAGGGCCCGTGGGGGGGGGGGGGCGCCGCCCTCTATCACCCACAGAATAGGGCCGATCAGGGGGTTGGGGCGCCGCCACTCTCACACTCAGGGCAGGGCCGATGGGGAGGTTATGGCTCTACCCCATCACAACAGAGCAGGGCCCATGGGGGGCGGGGGGGTTGGGGCGCCCCACCCTGTCACACACAGAGCAGGGCCGATCAGGGGGTTGAGGTACCGCACCCTGTCACACCCAGAGACGTAGGGCGATCAGGGGGTTGGGAAGCTCGCCCCTATCAGGCACAGAGCAGGGCTGATCAGGGGGTTGGGGCTCCTTCCCCTGTCACGAACATAGCAGGGCAGATAGGGAGGTTGTGGCCCTGCCCCCTGTCCCACACAGAGCCGCAGAGGGATCAGGGTGTTTTGGCGCTGCCCCGTCACGCTGATCCCGGTGCTGGGAGGCCTCTCGGCTCCGCTGATCCCGGTGCTGGGAGGCATATTACCCTTTTACTATATAGGATAGAGGCCTGGTGCATGGGTGGGGCTGGCTGGTTTGCCCTGAAGAGTGTCCTGGATCAGGGTGGGGGTCCCCACTGGGGTGCCTGGCCAGCCTGGGTGAGGGGATGATGGCTGTTTGCAGCTGGTCACACACCCTTCGGGGTGGGGGTCCCCACTGGGGTGCCTGGCCAGTCTGGGTGAGGGGCTGAGGGCTGTTTTCAGGCCGACTGAAGCTCCCAACTGCTCCTTTTTTTCTTTTTCTTTTTTATTCTGGGCCAGGTTTAGCTCTGGCTCCAGCTCTTAGGCCTCCACTGCTGAAAGCAGGTATCTGGTTTGTTTGCGTTCTATAATCGAAACTCTGTATCAACTCCAGCTCTGAGATCCTGGCTCGCTGAAAGCTGGTTTCTGGGGTTTTGTTTAGCTTCTATATTTGTTACAATGTTTCTTAAACTGCAAGCTCAGAGGCCGGCAAGGAAGGCAAGGAACGTTGGAGTCCTCTGTCACTGAAGCAAGCAAGCCTCATGTTCAGTTTAAGCTGCCTGGCTGCCGGCCGCCATCTTGGCTGGCAGTTAATTTGCATATCACCCTGATTAGCCAATGGGAAGGGTAGCGGTTGTACGCCAATTACCATGTTTCTCTTCTATTAGATAGGACTAGGGGCCCAGTGCACCAATTTGTGCATCTTGAACTGTGGGCCACGAGACTGTGGTGGGCACAGGGGCGGGTCTCAGCCCATCCTCTGCACCCCCGCCTGGCCCCTCCCGCCTGGTCCAGCCCTGGTCCCCTGTCTGCCAGCAGCCCCCCTCTGGCTGCTGCAGCTCCTACACGCTGACAGCGCAGAGTGATTGGGACCAGCGCCATCAGCAAGTGCGAGCAGCAGCTGCTGGCCCCGATCACCGCTCAGGAGCAGGGGGAGGTGGAGAAGTCCTCAGGAGCAATTGGGGCTGGCAGCCGCTGCTCACACCCGCTGCTCACACCGGCTGACGGTGCTGAGCGATCAGGACTGGTGACACTGTGGGTGTGAGCGGGGCTGGTCCTGGCAATGGGTGCGAACGGAGGCTCCGGTGCCGGCAGCGGGTGTGAGCAGGACCAGCACTGGCAGCAGGTGGGAGCACCAGGTGGGACCGTGGCGCATGGGAGCAAAGAATTTTCAGTAACCACCAGAGGCTCACCCGATGACAGTGACTGGTGCCCCACCTTGGTCTGGTGCTCCTGCTCACCTGCTCCACCATCCCGCTACAGCCGACACCCGCCATGTTCTGCACTCTGCCACCTGCTGCCCACGCCCACCATGTTCCATGCACCCCCTGGTGGTCATCATAGCAATGATGTACATAGTGTACATCATAGCAATTGGTTCAGTTGTTCTGTATTCAGTCTATTTGCATATTTGCCTTTTATTATATAGGACGTAATGGCGAACCTATGACACGTGTGTCAGAGGTGACACGCGAACTCATTTTTTTGGTTGATTTTTCTTTGTTAAATGGCATTTAAATATATAAAATAAATATAAAAAATATAAATCTTTGTTTTACTATGGTTGCAAATATCAAAAAATTTCATTATGTGACATAGCACCAGAGTTAAGTTAGGGTTGCTGACACGCCGAGCTCAAAAGGTTCGCTATCACTGATATAGGATTAGACAGCACTACTCTAGGAGTCCATGTGGCTTGTTTCCTCACTATAGTTTGCTATAATGACGTAATTATCTCCCTACTACCTCCCTCAACCACCCAAAATTGTACCTCCTTTCCCTTTGCCCACTTTAGTTTTTCTTCTTAGCACTTATCACCATCTGACATATTACATATTTCACCTATTGCTTTTATTTACCATTAATCTCCCCTGTAGAAATCAGCCCCACCACGGTCAAGAATTTTAGCCTTTGAATTCACTGTCATTGCCCTATTCTTTGAACAGGACCTGGCTTACTGGAAACAGTCAATATTAAATGAATGAATGGATGAATGACACATTTGCTCCATTTACCCGATCAATAGGGTCAATATTGCCAAAACTCTGCCCACCCTATTTATGGTGGCTCCAGGGAGACTGCCTCCTCCTTGGTTGGGTACAGAGATTTGGTCTGGCATTTGAAACAGAGCAGACCCAGACTTGCATCCTGACTTACCCCTGAACCTGGACTCTCCCAGAATCTGCTGCTTCCCTATCCTCCTCCTTCAGTGTCCATCCCCCCTTCAGGTAAGCACTTCATTTTCTTTGGAGACCCACTCCTTCCTCTATTTCAGTACACATTTCAGGCAGGGCTGACTGCAGCCCACAGGAAAGCAGGTGACTAGCCAAAGGAGCCAGCCTTGGGACTTTGGAACTGTAAGGGAAGAATGACTCTCCTACTGGCTACCAAATTGGTGGGATGAACGCTTGGAGGTTTTAAGGGATACTGTGGCCACCACGAGATAATAATGAAGTCAGATCAGAGGAAGGAATTGAGAAATGGAGCTATCATTTGAGCCCCCGGACCCAGCTGATTTTTCAGTCCCTAACTTTTCAGTTACCCACAAAAATAAATTCCCATTTCTGTTTAAATCAGTGGTGACTAGGCTTCAGTCACTTGCTCCCTGTGTGTCCTCAGTGACTTCCCCACTAGAGGCTGTTTCCCGTTCTGTTAACTGGGGACATATCATTTGGTGGCTGTGAGGATTAAAGAAGAGATCTAAATGCACATCCAGGAGCCTAGCACAAGGCTCTGTTCTTGAGTCTGATTCTGTTCCACCTCTTGTCCCAACTCTTTAAGCTCTGGGAAGTAGATGATCTTAGACACCTGGCGCTGGGTACTGGCCTCCAGGACTGAGCCCTGGAAACTCCACTTGGTTGTCATCATGACTCATGGAAAGAGTTTCACACCCTGCACCAGTGATGGCCAGCCTGGGAGCCCACAATGTAGAATGTCTGAACCGAACACACGTATAGATGCAGGTCAGAGGCTACAGCAGGTGCAGCCTGCTGATACCGCCTGCACCTTTTCTGTACATACTTCTAGCTTCCTGTGGAAAGCACCTGTGCTTCTCTGCCTGAGGGTTCTTTAAAGACAGGAGAAGCTGGAAGTTCTGGGGAGTTGACAACTTCAGGAAGCAATGAGAGATGGGAGCTGTTTACATAAATGCCAATTTGACTCTTGGGTAGAATAACTTTGAATGTGTTCTACACAGTCTCCTACAGGTCACTAGTGAGATGGCACCCAGTTCCCAAAGCAGCAACCAGCTCAGCGCTCCCTTCCCTGGCTCACTTCCTCAGACCCCTACCAAACTGCCTAGGATCACCTCCTAAAAAAACTACCTGTGCTTGCATCTTTGTCTCAGGATCTAATGGGCTGATTCAGTTCTGCATTCTGTGCTCAAGGCAAAGAAATCTGTGGAGAGGGCTGTCCAGATATATCAGGGCTGTATCCTAGATTCTGAGTACTCAAGCACCCAATATCTACACATTCTGCAATAGACTGATGTTTGTATCCCTTTAAAATATGTACGTTGAAATCCTAACCCACTATGTGATGGTTAGGGGGTGAGGCCTTTGGGAGGAGATTAAGTCTGAGGATACAGCCCTCATGGAAATGATTATTGCCCTTAATCTCTTGAAACCCAAGAGCTCCCTGCTCCTTCTGCCATGTGGGGACACAGCAAGAAGACAGCCATCTATGAACCAGGAAGTAGGTCCTCACCAGATACTGAATCTGTCAATGCCTTGATATTGGACTTTTCAGCCTACAGAACTGTGAGAAATAAATTTCTATTGTTTATAAGCCATGCAGTCTGTTATTTTGTTACAGCAGCCCAAATGGACTAAAACACATCCTTTGACAAGTGACCATTTATTACATATGTCTGGACTGTGTACTCAGATTGGGGGGGGACCATTGACATAGTTGAGCACCAAGTAAGGTGTCCTGGCCAGTCGGGCAGGAGAACAGCAGGGGCTCCCTGACTGGGGCAGGAGCAATGTGAAACCCACCAAGAGAAGGAAGAGAAGAAGGAAGAAGGTCAAGGGCCACTTGGATACAGGAGTGGGAGCTCTGTAAAGGAAAATGCAGTGTTAAATATACAGTGGGCTGCCATCATGAGCCCTGTCTCCCTACACCCCCAGACCCATCTCCCAGGCATCTCACCCAGAATCTACCTCCAGCATCACATCCTGGAGATTGGAAGATGCTTGACTCTTCTTGTCCTAAGGGTAGATAGTAACCAGAAGCAGAATACATGGAAGGGACACTTAGTGTGGACTTTCCCTTATTATCATAGACCTACAGGGCTGAGCTTATTTCTCCTCCATTCCTGGCACCCCCTTCCTCCCCAGGGCCCCTCATGAGCTTGGAATATCTCTAAGTATAGTGGATGTCTTTCTGTGGCTGTCCTCCAAACAATTCCCCTTTTCCTGGTAACAGGGGTTCAATTTGGTGTGCAGGGAGTGTCAGACTTCTCCACTTTCCTAACAGTACACCTCCACTTCCATGATTAGACATATGACCCAGATATGGCCTATCAGAGCCTTCCATCAGGTTGGCCACTGTGATTGGTTCAGGACCCATGGGGAGTGGAATCAGCCCTGGGACTTGGCTGCTAGTAAGTCAGCGGCATTCTCCTCTTGGGTGGGTAACCAGTAGAAAGTATGTAGCTACTGGGGCAGCCATTTTGCTGAGAAGGAATCCGCCTTGGGGAAGTAGAATCTCAAGAGCAAGGGTCTGAGCCCTGATAGCATTAGAGGTCCTGAATTCAACAGTACCTGGACTTTTCAGTAATGTGAAAAAATTGCATCCCCTCTTTTGTGTAATTCAATTTGGGTCACTTGCCCAAATTGATATACCTAACTGAGGACCAGCTGACCTGAGACTTCTGGAGCAGGGAGCGTCTTTGGTGACATACTAAGTGTTTCCGGTGGCTGAGACCCAACATGAATATGTCCTGTGGAGAGACAGAGTTGTGAGGTCCTGGGACAACCAGTGACAAAGAGACACAAGATTGGGGAAGGGCCAAGATAGAGGGTGTCACAGAGATGTGATGCTGGGGGAAGAGAAGGATCTTGGGAAGACACAAAGAGCAGGGCAGAGCCAAAGAACCTGAGAGGAGAAACATTATTCATTCATTCACTCAACTAATATTTAATGAGTGTCTATTACATGCCAGGCAGTGTTCAAGGAGCTGGGGACACAGTGGCAATGGAAACAGGCAAAGTCTGTATAATGTCAAGATGTGGTAAGTGCCATTAGAAAATAAAGTAAGAGGATAAGGATAATATTTGGAGGCCAGAGCAGGCCTCTCTGAAGAGGTGACACTTTAGGGGAGACTGGAATGAAGGTAGGAGGCAAGCTGGGCATGCATCTTGGGGCTTTGAGATGGGAGTGAATTTGGAATGTTTAAAGAAGAACCAAGAAGCTAGTGTGGCTGTAGCGGATTGAGCAAGGGGGAGAGTGAGAGGAAACAAGGAAATGTACATATAGATGGATGAGAAAGAAAAACAGAAAGAATAAGACAGAGGAAGATACAGAAACCAAGAGACAGAAGGAGGGAGGGAGAAAAGCACTGACACGCCAAGAGAGAAAGATACAGAGAGAGGCAGAGGGAGAGACAGAACCGCCAAGATCACCTTGGAAGGGAAGGACCCTGCTAGGAGGTGCACAGAGGTGTCCTGTGGGTGCCCGGGTGGGGATGTCCCCCACCTGCTCTCACCTCAAGGCCTTGTCCCCTGCTTTGAGGGCCCCTGTGGCCACACAGCTCACAGGGAGCCCCTGGTGTCCAGGCTGTCTTTTGTCCCAAGGGCCCGAAGCCCCCAATGTCCCCTGCTGGGTCCCACTCTAACTCTGCAGGAGTGGGGAGGCTACTGGGTTCCCAGGGCCCCCAGATCCCACCAGGTCCTGGACAGTCTGAATCCGCCTCAATCTCCAAATCCTGGTCCAGTGTGTTGGCCTCCTTGAATACCTGGTCAGAGGACAGAGGTCATGGGGGTTGTGAAATTGGCACCAGGACTGGGGATCACCAGGTTGGGCCATACCAGACTGTAGCTGACCAGCTGGGCCTGCAGCCGCCACAACCGCCAGAAGATGCTGTCTAGGTGGGCTCCAAGGGCCCTCAGGACCTGCTGCAGGGATGCCCAGGCCTGAGGCTCACTCCGCTGTGCCAGCCCCTCACTGAACGCCAGCAGTGCATCTACACGCTCAGCTGTCCCACGTAGGTCTGCCTGTAGGGTCTGGGAACACATGGTTGGACACCACCACCATCCCCAGATACACCAGGGGAACCAGAAACCTGGGACCTGGAATTACATGGCCCCTTCCTACCCAGATACCTAGAACATGGAGTAAACCCATCTTTCACCCAAGGGAGCTGGTACCCCTCCTGAGGCCCTGCCCACTTTCCCATACCTTGGCCTCCCATTGCCCACCTGCAGCTGGACCATCCCATTCTGGGCCAATGTCCAGGGCCCCAGGCCTCGCTCTAGGTCCTGCAGCCGAAGACCCAGGCCCAATAGGCAAAGGTGCAGGCGGTCCTGCTCAGCCTCCAATACCTCCCAGCCAGAGATCGGGCTCTGGGAAACACAAAGGGCCGAGTCAGTGCCAATGGGCCAACCAAAACCTTGTCCCCACTCTCATTGCCACCCCTCTTTTGCAGACTCCTCCTTTCTGGATGCTTCTCTGAAGCAGAGTCCATCTCTGGCTCTGCACCAGGGCTGCTCCCACCTTGAGTCCTTTCCAGTGGAAGGCCTGGGGACTTCTAGTTCAAAGTCTCAAGGTTTTCAAAGCTCCTCGAAACTTGGGACATGCAGGACCTGGAGGTCTGAGGGTCACTCTGCTATGCCAGCCCCTCACTGAACACCAGCAGTGCATCTACTGGGAGGGGGTGATGGAGCTGGATACCCCTACAAGGAATGAGGCTGCACCAGGGCCAATCATGAAATAATTCTCTCTCAGTTTAAAATATTTCTATAATGATTGACAAAGAATCATTTATAGAGTGTCCCTCCCTTCACAGGTGCCCAACACTTTTCCAGAATCATCAATTCATCCCCGTGTGGAGGCTAGATTCTAGGGGAAAGAGAGGAGGTGGGGCACAAGGGGCCTGGGTTCCCGAAGCTCACCTCACGGTGTTTGCCCCCAGTGGAGTCCTCATGGGAAGAAGGCGTTGGCAATCTGGGGTGACCAGATGTAGACTCAGTGTTCTTCAGCCCACCCTGTAAGTGCTCAGAAGGATCCAAAGAGCCCTGCCCCAGTGTCTGGGCTTGCTCTGGCCTGGGAGGTAGGAGGCATTGGCAGACCGTTGGGTGAAGCTAGGTGCCCATTATCCACTCTAGCCTACCCATCCCCAGCTTCCTTTCCCACATCCCCAGGTGATCAGAGCCACAGTACCTCTTACCCTCAAAGTGCCCCTGCTACTGCCGTCACCCCTTTAGGACCCAAGTTTCAAAAGCCCAACTCCTACCTGAGTCTTTCCTCTTCAGAAGGGCAGACGGTGGGTTCAGCAATGTCCAGTTCCCTAGGGGCTCCAGGGGGATGATTGAGGGGCTCTGAGTGGGGTCCAGGGTCCAGAGATGGGGGCAGGGCCATAGTTGGGGGCCTAGGGATAGAGTCAGTGAGAATACTTTGGTCCCAGACCCAGCCCCTTGGAGATCCCAGCTGCAGCCTAGTTCCTCTCTCTGGAGGGACTGCTGACTCCACCTTTACCCCATTCCCCGTAGCCCTGGCTCTGGGACCTAATTTTCACTCCAAAGTGAGGAGCACACTTACCCCTCAGTCTTTGTCTCTAGGGACACACTAACTCTCGTTCCGACTCCCAAAATCAGCTAACTTTAAGGTATCCAGCCTTTTCCTAGACAGTGGTGTCCCCTCGGACATCCACAGGACTCACCCAGGCCCCAGGCAGATGGAGGCCCGGGGGCAGGCTCAGCTTTACCTCCTTCCAAGTGAAACCTGGACCCAGGTAACTTGATGCCAGCTCAGGTGACAGTGGCACAACTTTTAACTCCCTAGCAAACAAGTAACTGAACTTCCTAAGCTCACCCCAACCCACCCAATGGGGTATAACCCTGCCCCCTCAAGAGTCCTGGATTCTGCCCGGCTCATCTGAGCCATTCTTCTGACCCCCAGGACCCACACCATTTAGGGTCCCAGACTCAGCACCTCTCAAGAACACAAGCATCTGTCCCTCCACCCCAATCCAAAACCAAAGAAAGATTTTTGTTGGTTTATTTGAAATGAAGCCTTTCTGTGGCTCCCACAAAGTTACTGGGAAAATAACTCAGGGGACCCGCCTCTTCCCCAGGGTTTCAAGGTTGCAGGGTTGCAGCTGTCCGAAACTTGATAGTCCGGGAAGCCCAGCAGGTCCTGGGGCCAGGCGTCACTTGCTAAGGAGCAGTCCAGCCCGCAGCACACGGGGCACCCGGCGGATGGTCAGCGAGACACGGGTGCCACGGACCAGGTGGGCTCCAGGCTGCGCCGATGGGCAGGCGGCAATGTTGCGCGGTAGAGAGGCGGTGTCGAGAGGATCTACACAGGCCGCTGCGATGCCATGGAGGAGGCGCGTGTAGGCAGTGCCACGAAGTACCAGGAGGCTGCGGGGTTCCAGCAACAGCGAGGTGGCCGGCCGGGGTGGGGGCCGGGGCTGCGGGGAGTATAAATGGTCAGTGGGTCCCCAAAAGTAGAAGGGTAGAAGAAGTTAGCAGACTTTGAGAGTCAGGGTGCGAGGGTCAGCGTGTCCCCAGAGACAAAGACTGAGGGGCAAGTGTGCCTCTCATTTTGGAGTGAAAATCAGCAGGTCCCAGAGCCAGGGCTACAGGGAACGGGGTGAGGGTAGGGTCAGCAGTCCCTCCAGAGAGGGAGGGACTAGGCTGCAGCTGGGATCTCCAAGGGGCTAGGACCAAGGTATCAGTGGTCACAGGGAACTGGGTTGAGGGCTTGACAGAAGTCAGGAGTTGGGGTGGGCCGGGATGGGGAAGCGGGATGAGGCAGAGATGATCTGGTGTAGTCTGGGTGTATCTGCAGACATCAGGATTTTTGAGGAAACTGGCACAATAGGCAGGGTATCTGGGGTAATCAGGAGCATGCAGCACTACAGAGCGACCTAAGCAGCAGCTGGGGTCAGGATGTCCAGGGGGATTTCTGTGAACACTGTAGTGTCAGAAATGCATCACTCAGAGAAAGAGGTCAGGGACGCTGCTGTCATGAGCAGCCCTAGAGGACAGTCAGGCCATCTAGGGAGTCTTTGAGCAGCAAGCCAGGTGCCAAGGTGTGGGAGGTCAGTGTTGGGGTGCTCTGTACAGTAGGCAGAGAGAGTTAGGATATCTGGAAGGATGTCAAGGACACTCACAAATGAATGGTGTTGGAGTATCTGAGGCTATCGGTGTCTGCTGGAGTACTGGGGAACCCTGCATGGGGTTTGTGGACATTGGGCTACTGGAGCACTCTGAACATGTGGGCCAAGGGATCTTCAGGGTGTCAGGACATTCCAATCAGCAGGTAGGGGTATAGGGAGTATCTGTGGATATCAAGCTTTCTAGGGCACCCTGCAAGCAGATGGGACAGGTGTCTGGGAAGACATGGTTGCATTCTATGAGGGACAGGGAAGGTATCTGGGAGGTTATCAAGGGTATCTTGCAGGCAGGTGGGATTGGGGCTTCTTAGAGGATGTGGGGTGTGAGAGTGCCCACAAGTGACTGGGGCAGTGTCCCAGGGCCCACCTGCTCTGTAGGGTCCTCATCCTTTGGCTGCCGCGGCTCGTAGAGATCCAGCATGGTGTGGGAGCCCAGGCTGATGGTGCTGACGGTCGGGTAGTACAGTGGCCCGTCCTTGTGGGGCTGGGGAGTGGGCACCAGGGCTGGACAGGGCAGGAGTCCACCCCCCGCACCCTCTAGGGTTCAAGGGGGCCTCCCAGGTGGGGACAGGGAGATGAATGCCTGGTGGGGTGTGTGGCAATGGCCTGCCCCATGATGGATCAGAGGTCTGGGAGTTGGGGTGAGGATGTGTAGTTACCATGATGCCCTCCCCAGGCAGATACTGGTTCACAAGGACGTGGTTGGCTGGGAGACCCCCAAAAAGATTGAGGTCAGACACTTTGTCCACATAGCGCTGAAGCCACAGAGGAAGCCGCTCAGGAACCATCCCTCGGGGATGTGGGAGCCCACCTGGAGGAGGGCAATGGGGTCCTGAGAGCACCTAACCAAGGAGCCCTCGCACCTCAAGCCCTCACTAATGATATCACCAGGTTTGGTAGCACGCTGACCTTCTCAGGGATGCCTGATTCTTTGGAGATCACTACCCAACCCTTCAAAGGTTTCCTGATGCCTCAAAGGTTTCCTGGAACATTTGAAAGCACCAACTTAAAGGAAATTCCTAATCCCATAGAACCTCTACTGACACTTCTGAATCCTCCTGGCCCTTGGGACCCCTTGAACCTTCAAGGGCCCCTTAATATCTTAAGACGAACCAACCTGAAGCACCTGCTCTAACCCACATCCTTAAATCACCCATGCCCCCAGGCAGGAACACTTACCCCAATTCTGTAACTTCCTCCCAGAGAGCTGAGTCCACTTTGGCTTTGGGGCATTGAAGACCTAGGAGGTGGGGAGGGGGTCACTCATTTTTCAGGACCGCTCTGATTCTCCCACCCAGGCCAACATAGAGGTCTTTACCTGGGGTGGAAAAGGGTTATCTCAGTATCTGGGAATGGTTTCCTGAGATAGAGTGTTCCCAAGATTTTGCTGTTTGCTCTTTCCCGTGGCAGCTGCTGCTAGCCCCAAAGCCCACCTATGTCTACTTGGATTGAGGAAAGGAACCAGGGCTACACAACTTCGGTCTGAATCTACTTAGAACTCTGGCCTGCACTGGGCTCTTTTAGCCCAGTAAATAGTCTGCACCCTGTAATTTCCTGGGCTATCTCAGAATAGTCTAACTTTTGGGACCTTTTATTTCTATTACCTTGGAGGCGGAGGGGAGGAGGGGGAGGAGGATGTACTACACTAGGCTATCTCAGCATAGCAAAGAGAGTGCTTTGAAAAGTCTCCACTGCCAAGATCCCAAAGTTCTAGAATGAGCCATCTTCAAGAAGTCTACACTCAGTAATCTCCTTGTTCCCTTTATGGTTATGGGGCTGGAATGAGCTATCTCATCACAAGTCTGTGTTCTGTGGCTAACTTTTTCCTGGGACTCAACCTAGACAAGACTAGTTGGAACTGTGCTCTATGATTTTGTGTGTGTGGGTGTGTGTGCTCTATTATTAAGGCTCTGGGGCTACAAAGGATTATCCCAGTGCAAGGACTGACCTTTGTAAAGTTTTCTTTCCCCAAACCTTAAATAGAATACAGACTGGATTACCTCAGCACAGGTGGTCTGTGTTGAGAAATCTTGTTTCCAAGACTCTGGGTCTATGCTGAGCTATTTAAGCAGAGGAAAGAGTATACTCTGTAACATTCTGAGACCTGGGCTTCCTCAGGACTAAAAATTCTTCATTCCCCAAACATCAAAGGCCTGAACTGGGCTATCTCAGTCTATATTTATAATCTCCTTTTCTCTAAAATAGCAGGAGTGGGCTATCTCAGAACAGAGAATATGGGCTCTGTAACTTCCTCGTTTCTGAGGCTCTGGGCGTGTACCGGCCTATTCTAGCACAAGGAATCTGATCTCAATAACATCTTTGTTTTGGAAGTTGGACTGGCCTATCTCAGCACAGGAAATCTGAGCTCCATAATAATCACTTCATTTCTAAGAATCAGTTTGGTTTCCCCTAAGCTTCCTGGGAAAAGCTCTTTCTGACAGGCCCAGTGGGTCCTGAGAGTGAGGGATGGGTGGCACTCTTCTTCCTGCCAGAATCTCCATTATAGCCTCAGGGGCTCTCAAGCAGGAACTAGGATTTGGGGAAGGATCTGGAAAGATGGGAAAAACAGACCAGAAGGGTACTGAGGTCACCTGTCGAAGCAAATACTCCTCCTCTTCCTTGGAGATGAAGTCAGGGACATAGTAGATTACAGGTGGTGCCTAGGATGGAGAGATCCCCCTGAAACTGGTACCCTCTGACCTATACGGGGACCCTAGCAATGATGAGCAGCCCCCTCCCTCTGTAGTGAGGCTCAGGATGTTCCCAGACAGGCCAGGGCCTGAAGTTGAGGGATCAATGCCCATTTTGGGGCTAGAAAGTGGGAGTGAGATAGGGGAAGAATGAACCCGGAGGGAGCAGTCCCAGCTCACAAACCAAGAGTCAGCCTGCTTATCACCACTTTATCTTCCACCCTCAGTCCTCCCACCTTCACCCTCTGCACCCCCAGTCCTGACAACCTGCTCCACCCTGAATGGTTCCAGGGCTGGGACCCTGGAGTCCTGATCCTCTGACACCAACTCCATGCACCCGATCCTGTGAGGAGGAGAGAATATGCTAAGGTCACCAAGCCTCCTACCCTCAGGTTATGGTCCCACTTTCTGCTCTATCATGGGTCTGGGCCTCAGCTCAGACCTCTAACCAAACTCACTGATTTTCTAAAACCTGAGTCCTCAGCCTCTCAAAGCCACCCGGTGAGCCCCAGGCTCTTTGCCTGGACACAGTAAGCACCCAGAGCATACAAACTCCATCTACCATGAGCCTATCAAACTACACATATTTGTTCTCTCATGAGAGAACATCCTCTCACAGAGAACATCCTCTGACCCCACTGGGAGCCTTTCTCAAGAGCTTCACAGCCTCTAGGGCTGCACCCCCAGAGCCCCTTTAAACATCTTAACTTGAGACCCCTTCCTAACAACCAGATTGCAACCCTGAGCCTCGCTCTCCAACAACATTCAGGATGGAGTCCCTATGGGCTCCTCCTGCCTCGAGCCCTTTTAGATGCCACATTCTGAACACACCCAAACTGAATCTCCTCTGACGCATCCATTCTGTCTCTTTGGATCCCCCCACTCTGGACTCCCTCAGATTTCCCTTCCCGCGCCCCCCTTCACTGCAGCGCACTTGGACCTAAAGCCCTGCGCCTGACTCCTCTCAAACCTTCTTTCTTCCCTGAATCCCCGAGCCGCCCACCCCCCTCCCCCTTAACACACACACACACACACACACACACACACACTCCACCCTCTGCGCTCCTCGGACCCCCACCCTCAGACCCCTATTCCCGCCCTCCGCCACCCACAAAACTGACCGTCCACCAATGTCCCCACCAATATCCAAATTCAACACCCCTTTTTCCTTCCCAGCCATTTCCTCCCCCTCGTTTCCGACGCAGGAGTCCTGAGACCAATGGGAACTCTCACAGGCCTGAAGGGTCCGCCTTCCGCCCAATTGGCGCTCTCACCCAATATTGTCCCGCCCCCTCACCCTCGTCCAGTGATAGGCTGCGCCTCCCGGCCTCTGAGCCACTGGACCCTCGGTTACCCGGCTTCCTGTGGCACCGACCAATCAGCTCCAGAACCGAACCTGTCCATGCTGGAGTGGGCCCAGATGGGCGGGGCAGCCGTGGCGACCACCGGAAGAAGATGGGACTGTTAGGACTCCCCGCGGACTAGATCGTCCTGTGCCCAGGCTGCGGGGAGGCGAGATTGAAGGAAGGACTTCCTCTCTCGTCCTCCCCCAGCAGCGGTGCAGGGGCAGGGCTGTAATCCCCAGACTCAGGTCCGACACAGCGAAGCCATAGAAACGTCTTTATTGAAGGGGGCAGAGGGGTCATGCTGAGTTCTGGGACATGCAGTTAAGGGGTAGTCTGAGCTGTCCTTGGTAGTGAGGCCCCCAGGTCCGTCCTGGACTCCCTGGGCCTTCAGGGTCTCCCTCACGCTGCTAGTCTGGCCTGGGTGCTGTGACGTCATTTAGGGTCAGTGACTCAGATTTGGTGTTTTGGACCTATGACCAGAACGTGGGTTGAAATGAGGGCTCTAGGATTTGGGATCCCCTCAAGGCCTTGGGATGCCCTTCATGTATGAGATTTGGGGTTCTTTGGGAGCTGGGACTCTTGCAATTTGGCGTCTTGAGATCCATGACTCAGAGCATTGAAGTCCTCTAGTTTTCAGGGATGAGCATAACTGTTTGGGGTCTCCTGGTGCCTATAAATAGGGCTTAAGGTGCCATGGTAGCCTGGGATGCATGACCTGACTGCAGTCTCCTCCATTCCAGGCATAAGGACGTCCATGATTGGGGTTTCCTGGGGACTTGGGATTGGATTTTTACATATAGGACTCCCTGGGAATTTGGGGATCCCATGGCTTGGGGGTCTTGGAAATTAGGGCTTTGGGGTGTTCTAGAGGCTGTAGGACTTGGGGGAACATGGGAGTTTGGGATCCCCAGTCTCAACATGGGGGCTCCAAATTTTGGGTTCCCCCAAAAGGGAAAGTCATCACTTTAAAAATAGAGAATTTTCTGGAAATCTGGCCAGCAGAGGGGCTGTGGGCCATGTTGGGTGGGCTTCATACAAGGCACTGGGGGATTCTTGAGGGTGCAGAAGATAGGAACACTTGGGGGTCCTGTGATTAGTACTTCCAGGACTATTTTGGTATCTGTAAATTGGAGGTGTCAGTGGCCTGGTTAATGTGTATCTTCTTCAGGGGTAAGAGCAGGGGTCTTTGTAAATGGAGGGAGCGGTCTCTGATTGCAGTATAAGGGTTTTGGGGTAACTATGGGGAATCACATCTTGAGGGGACTGATGTTAAATGTAGCATAGTGACATAAAGGTCTGTAACTGCAGCTCTGGAGGCATGACCTGTGTTTATTTCAAGGGGATTTGATGGGTTCTTTTTTAATGGGGGAGAGTTCTGGGATGAGTGACTGAGGAATGTTCTGCTGTGGAGCATTATGTGGAAAAGGTCACCATTTGGGGTGATGTGGAAATCTATTATTGGGAGTCCTGCTCTGAGTGGTTGAGGATAGGGACTAGCCTGAAGGAGCTACACTCAAGAAATCTTTCTGGGTAACATGGGATCTGTATTTGGGCATTTATCATGGGGGAATCTGTTAATGATGGGCCTCAGTGATTAATAAGGGCTGGCTAATGGGGATCTCTAGTCTGGATGTGTTATTGGGAATATCTATCTCAGGGTGACCTGGGGGCTCCTTGTGTCAGGAGATGCTATAGGGACTGTCTCTTTGTCAGGTGTCCAGGGCCTCTAAGACTGCATCTCCGCCCTCAGCATCCAAGGAAACCAGCAGCAGAAGAGCAATCTGGAAAGGAGAACCATGTCACTCCTTAATGCAGGTATGGGAACATCTGGGTCTGTCTCCCTCAGCTCTTCCCCAAATGTTTGGCCTTGCTGGATTCTGCCTCTACCTGTTTGGCTGTGCCTTCCCAGGCTCCTGTGGAAAGTGTTCTGCCTCCCCTAAGTATCCCTTAAAAGTTGAAGTCTCCAGAATTTAGTGCAGGGCCTCACTCCCTAAAGACCGTTCCTCAGTAAGCTGACTAGTCACAAGTTTTCCTAACCTCTATTTCTGGCCCCAACCAGAGCCCCAGAACCCTGTGTCCAATGGCCTGGCTACACACCTGGAGATTGAGTTCTCTGATGCGATGTCCTTTGGGGTCCGGACTGTTGTAAAGGTGCGTTTGGGCTGCGTCACTGAAGGGGAGAGCAAGGTCTCAGGTGAGGGGATGATAGACCTACTTGTGCCCTCAATACCCACCCAGACTCTACCCACCCAGACTCCTGGACCCCACATTCCCAATATCCATCTGAACCTTTCTTGTCAATAATATTCTGTGTCCTCCAATACCTACCCATGTCTCCAGTGCCTGCCCAGAGCTTGTTGTTAACATCCCCATATCCCATAGCACCTATCTTCTTGGGGTTCCTGTTTCATCATTTTCCTGGACTCTGTTCCCAGTTTAATACTGGATAATCTGTCACTAGCATGACCCTTCCTCCTGTCCCCAAACTCTCCTCCCCACACTCCAGCCCCCAACTCACTTGTCACTTGATGCACTTTTTTGGCTCCGACATTGTCCCCAGGGGGATCAGTGGATCCACCAATCCTGGGGAGATATGAAGAGTGGGAGGAGTCAGAGCCTCAGAAGCCAGGGTCTGACCTGGAGATGGGGGTCGGGGGCCCATGCGGAAAGAGCTCAGGTGTAGGGGTGGGTATCCACACTGTCCTGCTAGTCCAAGAGGAGGAGACAACTGCAGAGGGAATCAGGGTCCTGGGTGATACTTTGAATTGGGCTCACCTCTGGATTCGGGATGCTGGTGCAAAGACTCCATGCTTTGGGGAGCAGGTGAAGTACCGGACACCAAAGACAGAGCCATCATGCTTGCCCGTGGGCTGGTCTAGCTCAATTCCATACCAGTAACCTGAAGCAGAAGAGTGTCAGACCTTGAGGCCCTGCCTGTCTCCCAGCCCAGATCCCCATCCTCACCTGGGGCAAAGTCTGTCTTCCCGTAGAAGCGCACAACCCCTTGCTTCTGGCCTGCCACAAGGACTTGGTCTCCAACCGCAGCCTTGGCTCCCTCTCGCTGCTGCAGGTTGCCCAGAGATGGGGATGATGGGGGCTTCTTCTTGCCTGGGGGTAGAGGGTACAGGGGTGAGGGTAGGAGGGGGCTCCAGGCACCAGCCCTGGGGACCCCAGGGCACCAGAAAGCCCCAAGACAGAAATTCTGTTCTGGCTCTAATCAGGAACTCCAGAGCTTTCCCTAGAACTGCAGGGCTTTGGTGTGGAGGGAAACAGTCCCAGCCAAGTTAAGAACTGGGAGGGCCGTAACCAGTTTGGCTCAGTGGATAGAGCGTCAGCCTGTGGACTGAAAGGTCCCAGGTTCGATTCTGGTCAAGGGCATGTACCTTGGTTGCGGGCACATCCCCAGTAGGGGGTGTGCAGGAGGCAGCTGATCGATGTTTCTCTGTCATCAATGTTTCTAACTCTCTATCCCTTCCTCTCTGTAAAAAAAAATCAATAAAATATATTTTTAAAAAAATAGAACTGGGAGGATCCCAAAATCCTTTCTCAAAGCTGAGGATATTTGGGCCAATAGAAAAAACCAGTCACAGAAGTCAGGAACCCAGCCCAGCCGGCATGACTCAGTGGTTGAGTGTTGACCTATGAACCAGGAGGTCATGGTTTGATCCCCCATCAGGGCACATGCCCAGGTTGCATGCTAGATCCCCAGTAAAGGGTGTACAGGAGGCAGCTGATCAATGATTCTTTCTCATCATTGATGTTCCTATCTTTCTCTCCCTCTCTTTTTCTCTCTGAAATCAATAAAAAAAATTTAAAAATTAAGAAAAGAACTAAAGGTCATCCTCTAAAATTAGGGAGTTTGGACCTGAGAAGAAACAGTCATAGAAGCTGGGCTACCCACAGATTATCTCCAAGACTGGCTCTCCTCACACCTCAGGCTCCCTCTCTGACCTTTGTGTTCCCTTCGGCCTTTGCCAGTGACACGGGAGAAGTCCATCCGGGGAGTGCGAGGTGTGGAGGTGACAGATGAAGGGGGTGCGTCCGCTGCTTTGGAGATCTTGGACACAGAGGCAAAGAGACCTGGAGGGATAGAGCCTGGGCTGGGAGTTGTCCAAGTCTCTGCACTATGCCTCTACCCCAATACCACCCTCCAACCCCCATTACCCAGTCAGCCACAGAACTACTGAGTGGACCCCACCCGCCACTCCTTTTGGGCCCCCGGTGGTACTGACCCTGCTTGGGAGGGCAGATGAAGTACCGGACACCACCAACACTGCCATCATTCTTGCCCTCAGGTTCGTCCAGCTCCACGCCCACCCACTGGCCGCTGGCGAACTCTGTGGTCCCGCAGAACCGCAGTGTGCCCGTCTGGAAAAACAAGGGAGGATGTGGCTTGGGGAGGCCTTAGGAGGCTATGATAGATCACTGGCTCACAGGCCGTGTGGTGAGGGAGATGAGGGAGCTCCAGACTCAAATCTCAGACATCACCATTTACTGGCCATATGACATAACCTCACTGTGCCTTAATGTGCTCATGTGTAAAATAGGAACAGAAACTGTGCCCACCTTATAGGATTGTTATAGAGCTGCCCTGTTCAATGCAATAAATAGCCACTAGCCAATATATGACAATTTAACTAAAATTAAATTAATTACACCAGCCACATTTCAAGTGCTTAATAGCCACGTGTGCCTTGTGGTTACTTCATTGGACAGCATAGATACAGCAACATTTAAAGCTCTCAGATTGGCCAGGTGCTGAGTAAGGGATTAGTGAGTGTTGACTACTATTATCATGTAACTTTGGTCCTGGGACCTCCTGGGTTAGTTTCATCTGGAAAATTGAGATAACAGTCCATCTACTAGGCTTTGTCTGGTTGAAACACTTTTAATATAATGTCAAGTTGCTTAGTTGCAGGGAGTGTGATTATAATAGCGTGAGGCTCCTTTACCTAAGCCTCAGTTCTTGTCTAGAGGATGGGCTAATAAAAAGTGCCACTTTGGAGGGTTAGAGGGATCTGAGCAGTACCTGGCACACAGCACTTAGATGCACCAAGCCCTAAAGGAATTTAGACATTTTAACTAATTTAAACCTCATACTACCCCCTGACACGGGTACTGTTATTAGCTCTTTTGTACAGATGGAGCAACTGATGCCCAACGAGGCAGAATCACTGACCCCAAGCCCCAGAGCTGGTAAGATTTGCCTGAGTAAATCCCTGAGCCTAAGCTCATAACTACTGTGTTATGCTGATTTTCTTAGGGGCAGGGATGGTTATTGCATGTCATCAGACAAAGGGTTTCACCTCTCTAAGCTTCCTAGAGTCTTCTGGGTTGTAAGATGGGAAGAGTAACTCATCCTGCTTTCAGAATTGTCACATGAATTTAACTAGATCACACACAGCTTTCCAGATGGGACTGCTGCAAAAAGATAGGGAACAAAATGTAACTCTTATGCTTTCTCAAGAAATAAAATCCAGATTCCTTCCAGTGGCATGCAGATCTGGTATGATCAGCCCCTGCTGCCCTCTCCACCTCATCTTCCATCCTGTATAGCAGGGTCTCTGTACCTGCTGTGTGCTCTGTCTTCATATTTTCACAAGGTGAGTTCTTTCCCATCTCAGCTCATACATCACCTCCTTAGAGAAGTCCTTTTAGAACACCCAGCTAAAACCACCTCTACCCTCACCCAGGGACAACTTACTAAATCCAAGCATTGAATGGTTCCCAAAGCCCTCGTTGCCACCAGAATTGATCTTAACTATGGTTTACTTTATTGACTCTCTTTCATTAGAAATGAAGCTCCATGAAAGCAGGGCTGGGTCTGACATAGCCCTTTATCCCCAAGAATGGGCTTGGTCCAGCATGGAGCCTAAGGGACACCAGTAAATGAATCAAAGTTGGAATGCCTGGACGAAGATTCTCTCTGTTCTCTGGACCTTTTTATCTGCTCCCCCTACCTGAGACCCTCTTCTCCTAGCTCACTCCTCATCCTCAAGTAGGTACATCTCGTGCCACACCCCTGACTGTTCTTCCAAAGTACTGACTACTCTGGGAGCAGAGGTGGGCCCTGACTGGAGACCAAGACGCTCAGGGGACCCAGATGGAGCAGAGCTTCACTGACCACTCTGATTGTGCTTCCCCATGATAGCCACCGCTACTCTGGACTGTCACTGGCAGTTGATGGATCTGTTTCCCACTGGACTGAGACCTCAGCCCAGGTTGGGGTACAAAAGAGGCACTCACAGAACAACTGTTAGGTGAAATAAATGTGAATCATTAGAGGGTGGGTCAACAAAGGGAAAGTCTGTCTGCACACTGCCCAATGACCCAGTCCTAAGGGGTGAGGGCTGAGTCCTGCCCTTCCCTACCCAGTCTAGTCCCTGACCTTCTGGCCATCCAGCAGCACGCGGTCTCCCAGGCGCAGGCCCAATGTGCTGAGCATGAGATTGCCTGGAACATTGTCGTAGTTGGGTAGCGTGACCTTGGGGAGGGCGCAGGAGAGTGGCACGGCCTCCTCCAGCAGTGTTCGTAGCTCCTTGGCCACCAGTGCTGCCTCTGCCTTGTCCAGGGTCATGTCCATGGGGTCTGGGACCACCTCTGCTGGCACCTGTCCCTTTCGGTTCTGAGGACCAATGGAAAGATAGGGACAAGGACTCAGTGGTACAGGCTGCACCCCCACTGAACCCATGCCCCAAGACCCTGGGTCTAGGTGAAACAGAGGTGGGACTAGGTCACACTTTGGGTCAACATGGGACTAAGAAGGGGTGGGACATTAAGGTGCAGACCATGTTCCAGGGAAATCCACCCATGAGATCTCAGGCTAGGGATGTCAAGTAATTGGGAGAGGGACCAGGGGTGGAGCTGCTAGGGAC
Organism: Myotis daubentonii; assembly: GCF_963259705.1. NCBI lineage: Eukaryota > Metazoa > Chordata > Mammalia > Chiroptera > Vespertilionidae > Myotis > Myotis daubentonii. The sequence continues at coordinate 25,721,976 of NC_081854.1, read as the reverse complement.
TGAAGGTTATGGTCAAGTGTTGTAGGTCACGCCTTTAGGGAGGCCATGCCCTCAGAGACCCCAGGCCAGGAATGGGGCCATGTGAGGAATGAACACTGAAAATGGGCTCCTATAATACTGAGTCAGTGGTCCAACTGAGCCAATGGGGAAGGAGGTGAGGCAAGACCTCAGGGGTGCAGGTGTCAACCCAAGATATCTGTTCCTGGGATGCTGCAGAGTAACTCATATTAAAGATAGGACCTAGAAATGGATGGGTTCTGGTCAAAGATCATATTGAGGGCTTATGCTGAGCCCAACCCTCTCATTCACCAAGAGTCTCATTCGACTTTCTTCATGATCTCTAAATACTGTCTACATAAGGCCACAACATCAGCCAGGACTGAAAGAAGTCCTTGCTGGCTGACCCTGCCTCAGTTTCCCCATTGTAAAACAGTGCTCCTAATACAGTTCACCTGACATATCATGAACACTAACTAAATGTCAGCTATTATGTCATTTGTTGAAGGTACAGATGATCTTTGTAATGTTTTGAGAGCTTCCAGAGATGCAGGTGGTCAGGGCCCCCCTCATCTTCTGCAGAGGCCTGCTGGCCTGGAAAGGAATGGGGGAGGAAAGAGAAGGAAGATAAAAGTGCTGAGCCAAGGTGGCAGTACCCGCAGCGCCGGGTTGGCACCATGCTCCAGCAAACATTTGGCTGCACCCAGGCACAGGTTAGAGGCAGCGATGTGTAGGGCTGAGCCATGGTTGAAGTCACTGCACGTGGAGTTCACCACTGGGAGGTGGGCGAGAGGAGAGATCTTGGTAAGTGTTTTCGGCACTCTAGGTATCCCCCTACCTTCCAGCCTCGATCTCTTAACAGGCTGCTAACCTCCCAGCCCCAGTGCCTTCCATAAAACCGGCCCCTCCCTGCGAGGTCCAGCCCTGTCCTGGGGTAGTGAACCACTGAACCCCATCTCCAATGCCTCTAGTCTCCAGCCTCCTACTTTCTCCTCAGTTTAGTGCCCCCTTCCTGCCAAGCCAGGGCTTAGTTTGGCCCCATCATTTGGTATCTCTCCTTCTTCATACCACATCCCCATCCCCAAAACCCTGGGCACCCTCCCTCTGCTTCCAGGGCCTCTTCTTTCACTGGGTCCTGGCTTCCCACCCCAGCCTGGACTTCGCCCCTCACCTCGAGGCCGAGCACCCTTCAGCAGCACACGCACGAGGTCAGGCACATCAAAATAGGCTGCATAGTGCAGTGCATTCATGTTGGTCCAGCGGCTGCGCAGGGTCACGTCTGCGCCCAGCGCCAGCAGCTGCTGTGAGAGGCGCACTGCCGCAGCAGGGTCCCCTGCATGACAGCCCGGGTCAGTCATGGGTCCAGGGCATGAGGAACTTCCTGGGCCTCAGGGAGGGCAATTTGGGATCTTAGGCTGAAGGTTTAGGATGGGGATCTGAGGGCCAGAGTTCTGGGTGGTTTTGAAGGTGTCGGGTCTGAGGGCATGTGGTTTGGGGTTGGGACACTCACCGACTCCATGGGCCCCAGCCTTGCAGGCATAATGAAGCAGTGTCATGTCGGTCAGCCCATCACGGTCATTCACATGGCAGCCTCGACGCAGAATCTGGGAGGACCAGAGGACCAGGGAAGGTTCCCGAAACATGCAAGGGATCCCCATCCTCTCCCTCCTTGGCTTCCCCAGTGTTCTTACCTCATTGCCAATGACATCAATCTTGTGTTGTACTTGGGGCACCCACTGGCGCACAATGGCAAACAGCTCAGGGATGGTGGTCTGCGGGTCAAACAGAATCTCCTGGCACGCCGGGTCATTGGGGTCGAAGAAGGTGAAAGCTGAAGTGGTGAGAGGTCTAAAGTCATCCAAGGCAAGCTGACCCCCTCCTTTCAGAGGAGCTTTAGGGTTTTGCCTTTAAGACCCTCCCTAAGGCAGGGTCTCAAAGTAGTGGTGCATAGGGCACAGGCATATTCCATGTGGCCAGCATGAGGTTTCAAAGTCAGGAGGTTTCACATAAAAATCTGGATGCCCACTATGTCTTACAAAACTGGAAGACTGAGCAATTCCCATGGAGCAGCAAACACCACCTCTTGAACAAGAGTGTGATAAGGAGTGTAGCACCCTCAAGTCTGCGTGCCCTCGGAGGTTGCTAGTGCACTGTTGCCCTGACAGAGCATGGGGACAGTTTGGACAAATTTCTAGAGTAAAAAAAATAATAATAAAATAATAATTTAAAACAGAAACCCTAGTTTTTAAGAAAAATCTCCCCAAGTTTTCAAATGCTGTGCAGTCCACATAAAATGTATGCATGGTTAGGACCCAATCTGTGGCCAGCCAGGGTGGTGCTCAGAGGAACTTCCATCTCCCCTATTAGACTGATGAGTACTGCACTCTGTAGTAACCTCAGCACCCAGCTTAGTACCTAGTACATGGAAGAAACTCAGTACATGTTGAGTGAGTAAATGAAACATCAGATGATGCAGAGCCCAGAGAAGTGCAGCACAGAAAGTGTCTCCAGGAATCAGCCTGTGTGCTTCTGTTAAAATCCCAGTCATAAAACATCACTCTTTGGCTTAGAATCCTGACCTGGCTCCCATCACATTCAGAATATAGACCACATCCTTCCCTCTGCCTACAGGTCCTGCACAAACTGGCCTGTCTGTTTTCTATTCTCAAGTTCCCTTGCATCCACACTGGCCTCCTGTCCTTCCAACACACCAGGCAAATTCCTGTCTTAGGGACTTTGCACTTGCTGTTTTTCTTATCTGGGGCAGCCTTCTCTCAGATCTTCTCAAGGCTTTGCAGATATTTGCTCAAATGTCACCTCTTCAGAGAGGCCTCCCCAACCACCCTGTCGAAATCAGCACTTCTGCCCTTCTCCATCTCCTACCCTTTTTTATTTCTTTAATCACAGCACATATCACTACTCAACTTGTTTACACCTCCCTCCCTCTTTTCCTCTTCTTCTCTTTTTTCTTCTTTCTTACTTTCTCACTAGTCTCCCTCATTAGGATGTAAGTGCTATGTTCCAATCTGCCATGGTCCCCCTACCCATCCACCCCTTTATCCCCAAAGCCCAGCACAAAACCTGGCACAGAGTAGGTGTTCAGTCAATCTCTGCTGAATTAATGTACAAATTTAATAAACAAATACATGAGTTCCTCTTGGAATCCACCTTAGCCCTCTCTCTGTCCTAGACCACATTTCCAGATTCCTTCACCTTCTGTGACCAATCCTGCTTGTTTTCAGCCCAGACCCTCTCACTTCCCACCAGGCCAAAAGCCCTGGCCATATCCAGCTGCATTTCCAAAGGAGATTTTCCAGTTTCCTGGGGTGGACCCCCTGCCCCAGACATCCAGATAACTTCCTTATTTTTCTACCAAACTGAGGTTAACTTGTTGCCTCTCTGATTCACCTCTATTGGGTGATATGTCCCACTAGTTTTTGACCCTCACAGCCAATGTCTTCTAAAAGCTCCTTATATCCAACTCCAGCTGAGCCCCACCCTCTCTACCTTTTAAACATATGAGACCCATCACTTCTCTGCTTTTAAACAATCCCACAAATGCTCTCTCCCAATCACACTTAGAATATATCCAAAGTCTTCACCATGGCCTTTAAACCCCATTGCCAACCTCTCACCTCAACTGATTACTCCCCAGCTGCAGCTCCAGGAGCTGCTTTCTGTTCCAAACTCAGTCCTGTTCCACACCCAGGGCTCTGCACTTGCTGCTCTCTGCCTGGAACTCTCTTTCTCCACTGATTCTCCTCATGCTCTGGGTCTCAGCCTAAATGCTACCTCAACAGCAAGACCCACCCTGACCTCTCTGTCTCAAGTTGCTTCCCTCTAGCCATTCTCTATTTTCTTTTTTATTTTATTTATTTATTTTTTCTTTTGTTAATTCTCACCCAAGGATATTTTCCCATTGATTTTTAGAGAGAGTGGAAGGGAGGGGGAAGAGACACAGAGAGAAACATCGATGTGAGGGAGACACAGACCAGGGATTGAGCCTGCAACCATGGTACGTGCCCTTGATGGGAATCTAACCTGGGACCCTTCAGTCCATGGCCTGACACTCTATGCATTGAGCCAAACTGGCTAGGGCTCTATTTATTTCTATCTTTTATTTCTTTCATAGCACTTACTCCAATCTGAACTTACCTGTTTATTGATCTGTTAATTATTCAGTCTCTCGTCTCCTGAGAGAAGGGATCATGCCTAGATTGCTCACCATTAAATCTCTATCACCCAACATAATGCTTGTCACAGAGTAGTAGCAATAGATAAATATTGCTTGATGATTAGATACTTTCAGTTTCTCCAAGAAGAACCCTCTGAGCTCCACACCCTCCTTCCTCAGAACCTTCACTCCTGCAGTTCCTCCTATGGTCACCTCTCCTGGGACTCCATTTCCCCCAATCCATTCCTGATTAACCCCCAACTCATCCTTAGGTCTCCCTCAAACCTTCTCCTTAGTGAAACCATGTCTTAACAAACTCTTGCAGTATTCTATTCTTGGCAAGCACAATTTCTCATCATGTCATGTAATTACATATTTATATTATATTATTATACTTATTTGTATGGTCATTATAGAGGCCTGTGAGTTCTCTCAGGGCAAAGACTGGATCTATCTTGCTCCATGCTGTGCTACCAGCTCCTAACACAGAGCCAGGTCCACAGCAGACTTTCAGCAAATGTTTGTTGAATGACTAAATGACTAAATGATGTATCATGAACCAATTTAGAGTTATTCCAATTTCATTCTCCAATGAATGAGTGTGTGGGGGGGAGGGGGGGGGCGTTTGGAATACAAGGACTCAGCAGCTAAGACTTCTTCCCTGGCCATCTAAGGCCCCGGGCCAGATTCTGGGGTGGGAGGATGGTTACCGTAGTCCTTGGGGAGGGGGGCAGGTGCTGAGGGGTGCACAACAGGCTTCTGTCGGCGCTCCTGGGTGGGGCTGGGGGCCTCGGGAACCTCCTCATCCTCCTCATCCTCTTCTTCCTCCTTGTCCAAGAGCGGAGGGGCCATAGGGGTAGGATCTGTCTTAGTCATGATCCTCGGTGGCCCTCAGGGGACGGCCTTCAGGCAAATCCTGGAAGCAGAGGTCAGCTAGAGAAGGCACCCCACAGGCTCCGGCATCCCAACCCACAGAAGCTCCCAGGGCCTCACATTCCCAGCTCTGGATTTGGAGCAATCATAAGGATGCCCGTTACCCATCAGAGGGCCCTAGCATGTGGGCCCAGTGTCTACCACTTCCCGCAGGCCCAGCCCCCCATTCTTCTATCGCGTCAGGGCCCTCAGTCTAGGCCGCCCCCTCCCCAGGTTTGTTTATCTCTGGATGCTGGATGCTGGAGGCTTCGCCCCTCCCCTTCTCCGCGGGCCTCCCCTCTACCCATCTTACCTTGGGCAAACCGGGCTGCAGACGAAAGCTGAGAGTGGGGGGACTGGAGTAATGGGGTGTCAGTTTCAGGGGAAGTGATGGGTGAGAAGGAGAAAAAAGCCGGTGGTAGATGGGGGGTAGAGAGGGAGGGGCGCTGAAGGCGCATGCGCGCTGTTACCTACGACCCGGCGTGGGGGAGGAGATACTGGGAGGTTCCTCACGCTGATGGAAAGGCTGGACGCAGCGATGGAAGGGGACTGATGCGGAGGATGGGGAGAGAAGGGAAAGAAGGGGTGAATACGAAGAAGGCAGCGAGACACGGAGACGGAGAGATATGAAGCAGAGACAAGGGTAATGGGAAAGCGGAGTCAGTGCTTTTTGACCCTCACCCTCATGATGGAGCTTTCCTGTAAGCCTGGCCAGTGAAGGCGGTGTTGGTGGAGATGGGTGTTTTCTCTGTGAGATCTGAGATCTGGCCTCTATACGGGATGTCTCAGATATGATTTCTATCATCATCATCATCATCATCATCATTCTCATCACAGAGTTTCCACAGCACTTACCAGGCCCAGAGAGGGTAAGCCACTTGCCCAAGGGCACACAGCAAGTCGGTTTTGGAGCGAAGACTTGAAAACAGACAGCCTGGGCTTTTAATTACCTTGCTACAGATCTGCCAACCCTCTCAGAACCTGTATCTTTTTAAATTAATTAATTTATTTATTATTTTTTAGAGGCATTTTTTTAGACAACTAAAAATAATTAGATGTTCAGAAGCAGTATACAATGAACAAGAAATCAAGCCAGTTATTGGCCTGTCTCACAGAGACATGGAGAGACAGATATGGGGTGTAGAAGAAATGTGGGAGCAGAGAGACAGGGACATAGATATGGAGGACACAGAAAAATGCAGATGAAGAGAGACAGATGGGAGGACAGAGCAATTGGGAAGCACATGGACAAAGATAAATGTGGAAAAAAATGAGATTGAGAGACAGGGATCAAGTGGGGACAGGGAAGTAGAGAAAGACAATAAGTCCAGGGGCCTTGGAAGGCTTCATGAAGAGCCCCAGGCCTGAGTCTGAGCTCTGTCCTTGCCCCACCGTATGTCCTTCTTGTGCCCCACCATGATTCAGGCCACAGCCCCAAGCATAAAGCCTCCAAAGGCAGCCACATTGCAGCTCCAGCTGACTGCTACTAACTGGGAATATTAACCCAGCGCTGATCTGCTGAGCCTTTGGGAAAGATCAGAAATTACTTTAAAGCACTGTTGAAGTCAAACAAACAATATCTGTGGGCCATGTCCAACCCGCTGGCTGTCAGGTTGAGACACCTTAGTTCAGAGGCACTATGGGGGCTCCTTTCTGGAACCCCTCCTACCTCTCTTGTCCAGGCAAGGCCAGACCCTGGGGCCTCAAGCTTAGCCTTGGGGTTGTAAGCAGAAAAAAAGCCTGATCAGATTTTGATTTTTTTTTTAATTTATTTTATTGATTTTTTACAGAGAGGAAGGGAGAGGGATAGAGAGTTAGAAACATCGATGAGAGAGAAAACATCCATCAGCTGCCTCCTGCAAACCCCCCACTGGGGACGTGCCCGCAACCAAGGTACATGCCCTTGACCGGAATCGAACCTGGGACCCTTCAGACAGCAGGCTGACACTCTATCCACTGAGCCAAACCGGTCAGGGCCAGATTTTGATTTTTAAAAACAGATTGCTATCGATTTTTAGAGAGAGAGGAAGAGAGAAACATCGGTGTGAAAGCAAAACATAGATCGACTGCATGTTCCCCCACCGAGGATTGAACCTGCAAATACATTTTTTAATATATTTTCATTGGTTTAAGAGAGGAAGGGAGAGGGAGAGAGAGAGAGAGAGAGAGAGAGAGAGAGAGAGAGAGAGAGAGAGAGAGAGACATCAATGATGAGAGAGAATCAGTGATCAGCTGCCTCCTGCATGCCCCACACTGGGGATTGAGCCCGCAACCCGGGCATGTGCCCTTGACTGGAATCAAACCTGAGACCCTTCAGTTCACAGACTGACGATTTATCCACTGAGCCAAACCAGGTAAGGCTGAAATGTTCTGATTTTTAAATATTGGGCTCTAGCCTAAACAAAAACAATATGCTGCGTTGGCCAGGTAGGCCCCACTCACCCTTCACAGCAGACTCTCCATGCGTAGCTGCTGCACCCACTGTTCTATAGCCCTCGCTGCTCCTAGTGCCACTCTTGGAGTTGCTGCAGCCTTCCCTCCTGCCCAGTGCTGAGCCCAGCCTGTGGGTGCTGAGAGGGGACTCCAGGGCAAGGCCATGCAGGAGCCAGCAAAACACTCAGGGGGTTCAGGAACATGGTGGCCGGGCTCTCAGGGTATCCAATGCTGGCCCTAACACCACCAGGTTTTCAGTGCCAGGTGCTGGGATGGCTGGGCCTGTGGACAGGAGGGAGGGCTGAGGGTCAGGCTCAGTCCCAAGCATAAAGCCTCTAAGGGCAGCCACATTGCAGCTCCAGCTGAAGGACTTCCCTCAGGACATGACTCCACAGTTTACTTCCCAGGTGAGGAAGGTGAGGGTAGGGTGGTGGGTGGTCAGCCTCCACAATGGGACCACCCTGCACTCACCTTGGTGGGCAGTGCCAAGGAGATGGAGAGCACAGAATCTGCCGAAGTTAGAAACATCCTAACCTATAAGAATTTTTATGAGTTTATTTAAGCAAAACTGATGATAATTGCAGGGAAACAAAAAGGTGTTACCGGTGGGGAGAATTTCTCATCCCCACTGTTGTTCATGGGAGTGGAATTCCTGTGATATCCTGAGAAAAAAATTTCTGAGGCTCTAATGAGAGAACAAGTGGTTTTTATTTGTGTGGAATCAAACACCTGAGTTTCCAAAGTCCCATTTCCCATAGTCTAGTCATAGAATGTAACTGGGGCTTCAGCACCCTCCTGCTTCCAGCGGCGCTGGGGAGCTAAAATCAGAGCCAGTGGCCAGAGTTTCCTTTCCATGTTGGAGCCAATTCTGGTCCAGCATCCGGCTAGCTTAGCTTGTGTTTCCCCATTGCAGTCAATTAGTCCATTGCCTGTGGAGTCCACATGCTATAGGCCATATGGGCAAATGCAAGAGAGCCAAGAGCAACAACAGAAAAGAGCAATTTCCTTTGTTTAGGCCTATCCCCAAATTTCTGTGATATTGCAGTGGCTCCACCCACTCTGGCTAGTGATCTCTGTCCCCAGGTTTGATTGACAGGCACCTTCCCTAGTCATCTCAACTTCCTGCATATGTGTCTATCTTCCCTTTGTTGGACTCTTTCCCCTAGTGATCTCTGGGGAATGGGCCAGGGGTTCCCTGGGGAGTGTGAACTTGCAGTTCCTGGTGAAGCTTCCCCAATGACCAGCATATAATGTCTGGCCTTCCCTTTGCTTCTTCCCTATCCTATATAATAAAAGCCTAATATGCTTAGTGTCTGATCGTCCAGCCGTCTGTTCAACCAATCAAAGCATAACATGTTAATGATATGCTAAGGCTGCTCAACCGCTCCTATGACATGCACTGACCACCAGGGAGCAGACGCTCAATGCAGGAGCTGCCCCCTGGTGTCAGTGCGCTCCCACAGTGGGAGTGCTGCTCAGCCAGGAGCCTGGCTCACAGCTGGCAAGTGCAGCGGCGGTGGTGGGAGCCGCTAAGGATCCCCTGAGGGTTCCTGGACTGTGAGAGGGCACAGGTCGGGCTGAGGGACCCTGCCCCCCCCCCTGCCCCCAGTGCACGAATTTTGTGCACCAGGCCTCTAGTTATTGATAACTAGCTAATTACAATGGTATCAGTGGGACTGAGAAAAATGCTGTGGGAAATGGCAGTTTACCACTTATTTTATACATCAGAATCAAAGGTGAAGATGTGCTAGTAAGGGGGTTACATGAAATCCATTGGTGTTAGATTACGGAGGCAGGAGAAAGTAAAGTGGGGAGACTGGATGAGTTTGGATGAAAAGGAAAACAAATAGATATATACCATTTTGTTTTTTAAATCCTCACCTAAGGACATATTTGTTTTAGAGAGAGGGAGAGAGAGAAACATCAATCAGTTGCCTCCCATATACTCCCTAATCAGGGAACAAAACTGCAACCTAGGTACATGCGCTGACTGGGAATCGAACCTGCAACATTTTGGTGTGCAGCATTACGCTCCAACCAACTAAGCCACCCAGTCAGGGAAGACACATACTTCTTTACATAGGTGGGTATAGGATAGTTAACAGTTAACAACATGATATAATAACAACAAGGGGGATTTGTGGTCTGTCCTCTGGTGTGGTGGTTGCACTTTGAGGAATGGGAGGTGGTGGAAGGAAATTACTTTGATATCCCACAGGTATGTTTTCTTAGATGCAAAAGACAGCAAGCAGGCTAGGGTTAAGGTAAATACTGACCTTTGTTAGGGGAAAATACCATCCTAGGACATAACTACCCACCATGAACTGGTTTTAGTTAGGGGAAACTTTTGTTTTTTAATTCTCACCTGAGGATATGTGTTTTTCTTTAATTGATTTTAGAGAAAGCAAAACATCCATGTGAGAGAGAAACATTGATCAGTTGCCTCTGGTATGTGTCCCAGTTGGGGATCAAACCCACAATCTGGGTAGGTGTCCTGACTAGGAATCAAACCCACAGCCTTTTGGTGCACCAGATGTCACTCAACCAACTAAGCCACTCCAGCCAGGGCAGTTAGGGAAAGTTTTAATTTCAAACCATCCTATGTGGTTATTTTAGATCTCTGAGTTTGCAAGGCCACCATACAGGCCTCTCCTGGGCTTGCCAGATTTAGTATATGGCCCATTTTTTTGTCCACACAACACACCTCAGTGCCACTGGAAGCAGGAGGGTGTAAAGTGCTACCTGCTGGTGGTCCATGTGCTGCAGCCAGGGGCCATCCTTCAATGGGATGGTGGGGTCAGTGATATTAGGTCCAACCCTACCCTCTCTGAGAACACTCACTCCCAGGGGTCCCCCAGTTCCAAACCTTTGTCCCCCACCCCAGGCTCTCTTTGCCTCCTCTTACCCATATTGCATTCTACCATTCCACCTTTTAAACTCCCAGTCAAGCTAGTTTCAACTCCCATGATTAGCTAGTTTATTAATATTCCTATATAATAAAGAGGTAAGATGCAAATTAACCCTCACTCCCTCACAAGATAGTTGCCTACGACCAGGCCGGCAGGGGGTTAGTGAGGGACGACCAAATGACTAAACAGCAGGCTGTCTGGGGCAACAAGGCCGGCAGGGGGTGGGCAGTGGGGGCGACCAGGCCAGCAGGGGAGGCAGTTGGGGGTGACCAGGCTGGTGGGGGGGGTGGCAGTTAGGGGTGACCAGGCCGGCGAGGAGGTGCAATGAGGGGCAACTAGGCCGGCAGGGAGGCAGTAAGGGGTGACCAGGCTGGTGAGGAGGGGGGCAGTTAGGAGCGACCAGGCCAGCAGGGAGGGGCAGTGAGGGGCAATCAGGCTGGTGGGGCGGGGGCAGTTAGGGGCGACCAGGCAGGCAGGCAGGTGAGCGATTAGGAGCCAGTGGTCCAGGATTGTGAGAGGGATGTCCCAGATTGGAGAGGGTGCAGGCTGGGCTGAGGGACACCCCCCTCCCCCGTGGGTGCACAAATTTTGTGCACCGGGCCTCTAGTTAATAATAGAAGAAAGCAAAGGGAAGGCCAGACATTGTAAGCATGGTCATCTTCACCAGGAAGCTGCAACTTCATACTCCCCAGGGAACCACTGGTCCATTCCCTGCAGATCACTAGGGAAAGGGATCCAACAAAGGGGGAGATGGGTGCATGTGCAGTGAAGACAGGGTGACATTTGTCTGTCAGTCTAACCTAGGAAAAAGATAATTGGCTAGTGGGGTGAAGCCACTGCAAGCACATGAAATCTTGAAGGGTTAATTGGTTAAGTCCCTAGTTATAATTCCCAAAGAGTTCCCTCTCTCTTGCTTGTGTTCTTTCTTCTCTTGCCTTTTCTTCTCCTTCTCCTTCTTCTTCTCCTCCTCCTCCTCCTCCTCCTCCTCCTCCTCCTCCTCCTCCTCCTCCTCCTCCTCCTCCTCCTCCTTCTTCTTCTTCTTCTTTTCTTTTGGTTACTCCTCATCTGAGGATAATTTTTCCATTGGTTTTTAGAGAGTAGAAGGGAGGAAGGGAAGGAGGGAGTGAGGGGGGGGGGAGAGAGAGAGAGAGAGAGAGAGAGAGAGAGAGAGGATGCAACATCGATGTGAGAGAGACACATCAATTGGTTGCCTCTTGCATGAGCCCCAACCAGGGCCAGGGATCAAACCTGCAACCCAGGTACATGCCCTTGACCGAGAATTGAACCTGCAACTCTCCAGTGTGTGAGCTGACTCTCCACTGAGCCATGCCAGCCAGGGCTCTGCTCTTGCTTCTTGTTCAATATTGTACTCTCTTGCTCCATGACCCACACTCGCCCCTGTCTCTTCATAGTCCTGTGGCCTTAGAAAGGCTATGCAGACCCTACGTGTAATAGACTGTAGCTGGGAACACAGGCTAAGCTAGCCTGATGCTGGACTGGACTGTGCTTTAATATGGAGTGAAGACTCTGGACAGTGGCCTTAATTCTTGTCCTGCAGAAGATAAGATTGGACTTTTCCTATGGTGAGACAGAGGGAAATGGGATATTGGAAACCCAGGAGTTTAATTCCATGGAAATAAACCTCACTCATCCTCCCCTGCAAGTCTCAGGAAATTCCTTTCCTTGTGACATCGCTAGAACTCCACTTCCACTGGTAACAGGTTGGGACACAGAAGGCACCCCACTGATAACACCAGCATCAACCTGCCTCTCCCACCTCTGCTGCCCTGCCCATCCCGCTTCCATCCTCTATGGCTGCATTTTTGCCTCCTTCCTGATCTCCCTGTTCACAGGAGTGCAGTTATAGATTTTAAAAAGATTTAAGAGGGGTGTGGGGAGGTAGAAGAGGTAAAGGGGGGGATAAATGGTGATGTAAGAAGACTTGACTTGGGGTAGTGAATACACAATACAATATACAGATGATATATTATAAAATTGTATATCACCCTAACTGATTTGGCTCAGTGGATAGAGCATCAGCCTGCGGACTGAAGGGTCCCAGGTTCAATTCCAGTCAAGGGCATGTACCTTGGTTGCAGGCACATCCCCAGTAGGGGGTGTGCAGGAGGCAGCTGATCAATGTTTCTCTCTCATCGATGTTTCTAACTCTCTATCCCTCTCCCTTCCTCTCTGTAAAAAATCAATAAAATATTTTAAAAAAATAATTCAGAAGTTAGCAGCAGGATTGTCTTTTAAAAAATTAAAATAAAATTGTATACCTGAAACCTATATATTTTATTAACCAATGTTACCCCAATAAATTCAATTAAAGCAAAAAGACATGGGTTTGGGGCCAGACAGACCTGGTCCTCCACCCGAGTTCCACCATTTACTAGTTTGTGGTCACTGGCAAGTTACTTCACCTCTTTAAGTCTCAATTAAACATAGATAATAATGCCTACCGAGATATATATTTGGAAAGATTAAAATACAAACAAGGTCTTCGCTTCTTATGCCATCGTTCCTCATCTATAAGGGGAACTTATAAAGCTCAGCAAAAATAAAATAAAATATGCATTGGCAGTAAAAAGAATTGCAAACTCTACCAAATGCTTTTCAAAGGTTTGAATGAAAGTGTTTCTTGAATAAATGATCTTTTTCTGTAAGTTTTTTTTAAGTTGAGACTCAACATTTTTTTAAATTGATTTCAGAAAGGAAGGGAGAGGGAGAGATAGAAACATCAATGATGAGAATCATTGATCGGCTGCCTCCTGCACCAAGGATGGAGTCCACAACCCCGGACATGTGCCCCTGACCATATTTGAACCCAGGACCCTTCAGTCCGCAGGCTGATGCTCTATCCACTGAGCCAAACCAGCTTAAGTGAAAAAGTAAAAAGTGGAGTAAGCAGTAAAGGAGGACCTTACTCTCTGTAGGGACCATGCCAGAGACCTCGGATCACCAAGGCCTCTGAACAGGGGAAATCTTAATCAGAATGTTCAAAGCTAAGATACCATAAGCAGGTGCAAAGCCACAGCGATCTCATGGTATACTGCACACGCATGCCCTTCTGTAGCCAAGGGGATCAACTGGACCTTGGTTCAGCAACCTCAGTACTTCAGTTCTGGCTAGGAAAGAATTCAGAGCCAAGACTCAAACTATAAGAGAAATTTTATTTAGGAAGTCACAGAAGTGGAAGTGAGTGGTGGAGGAAATGGGCTCAGGAAACAAGTTACAGAGGCTAAAGAAAGGTCCTTGAAACTTAGAAGAGAGGAAGGTAAAGATAAAGTGCTTGGGGGGCGGTAAGAAAGGGAGGGGAAGAGTATGGGGGGATGCTCCCAGGAGGGAGAGCATGTGGGTCCTCAGTCCTAAGGGCTTTTGAGGGTGGAGATTTTCGGGAGGTCCCAAAGGAGGATCTCAATAGATTATTCATCAGCTTTCCAGCTACAGCCTTTCAGGGTTGTGGTCTCCTTAATTGGCTGGTTCCAGGGCAAGGGGTCATTAGTCAATGCAGCTACTCCTGAAGTCAGCCATGGTATCTTTTGTCCGCTTTTGCTGTTTTTCTGGGCGTGGAGCTGAAACATAACTGAGGCCTAGATGCTATCTCTAGGGAGGAAAGATCAGAGGGTCTCAACTACATGACCAGCTGACCAGTGATATTCTAAGGGAGGAAAGGTTACCCTAGGGCAGTGATGGCGAACCTTTTGAGCTCGGCGTGTCAGCATTTTGAAAAACCCTAACTTAACTCTGGTGCCGTGTCACATATAGAAATTTTTTGATATTTGCAACCATAGTAAAACAAAGATTTATATTTTTGATATTTATTTTATATATTTAAATGCCATTTAACAAAGAAAATCAACCAAAAAAATGAGTTCGCGTGTCACCTCTGACATGCGTGTCATAGGTTCGCCATCACTGCCCTAGGGGCAAGGTCCTTGTTTTCCCAGTTTTTTGTTTGTTTTTTTTTTTGAAGTACAATTTCCATTTATTTTTTCCCCAGAGAACTTTTCTTCACTCCTTAAAGACTTAGCTCCTCACATGGGCTTTGGTGGAGGTCGTGGGGCAGCACCTGCAGGTCTAAATCGGGGTGGGGGTGTTCGGTCCTTCCGGGCTTCATGAGAATGGTTCCTGACTACCTTGCTGTGAATGGCACAGCTCACACAGTAATGCAGTTTCACACACAGCTTGGGAAGCACATAGGCGTCGAAGACACTTGCTTCGGAGATGTCCCTAATGGCTGTGGCCTCTACTATGTTTTGAATGATAAACTTTTTTTAAAATATGTTTTTATTGATTTCAGAGAGGAAGGGAGAGGGAGAGATGGAAACATCAATGATGAGAGAGAATCATTGATTGGCTGCCTCCTGTACGCTGCACACTGGGGATCGAGCCTGCAACCCGGGCATGTGCCCTGACTGGAAATCGAACACTTGACCTCCTGGTTCATAGGTTGACGCTCAACCACTGAGCCATGCCAGCCGGGCATGACAAACTTCTTAATGGCCTTGTCCTTGGGCACGCACTGGGCACAGTTGCTGCAACGAATAGGCTGCACATGGCCTCGACCTTTTTTGGCACGACTGTTATTTAGTCCTTCTTTTCTTGGTCATCTTGGAAACGAGGACCCGAGAGTTGTTTTCCCAGTTTTGTCCACCTTCTGTACCTGGCCTATCATCCTTGCTCTGCTCATGTCTGTCTAACTGCCTACCACAGTACAAAAAAAATAATAAGAGATTTAAGAAACATAACCCAAATGCAGATCTGGACCTTGTTCTGCAACAGATTGCTTTGTAAAAAGACATTTTAAGATAGTGGGGAAAATTGCACTTGAAATTGTTCTGGGTGTGATGATTGTATTGATTTATACTTTTAAAATTGTCATCTGTTAAATATTTATGAGTAAAAGACCTAATGTCTGGAATTTACTTTAAAGTACTGCATTAAAGGTGCATGTGAGAAGAGTGTGGATGAAAAGACTGGCAAAATGTTGACAACTGGTGAAACTGAGTGATGGATACATGAGGACTCATTTACACAACTCTATTTTTTGTTTATGCTTGAAAACATCTGTTAAACAGTTTTTAAACAAAAACAAAAAATAACCTGATTAAAAAATGGGCAAACCCGAATTTTCTATTATAAAGAATACTAGTAAGAAATTACATCAATAACCAGTGGCCACTCATCGAAAGCCTTACTTTTTAGATTGCAGTTGCCCTAACAGAGTAATTGCTGTAGGAGCTAAAGAGTGCTAGGGGAAAAGATACTGAGGAAATGAAGTGGTGTTTATGCTTTCCTGAGCGTATGCTATTCAGAGTCATAAAGAGATTTCTATACTTTTGTTCATTAGAGTACTAATATTAGGTTTGAAATAACTTGATGGCAGGAGAGGGCTGTGTGATAATTCTACTTTCTCATGTTTAAAGGATATTGTGTGAAGATTCAGCCTACTGTAATCTTGTAATTTTGCTTTTGGCTAACTCCCTTCTTAAAAATACCATTTTTAAAAAACAAGGCGTATTTTTTAGAGTTGCTATGAATGTGCATATTTATATTTCTGAATTAAAATATAAGTTGATTTAAAGTTAAAAAAAAAAAAAGACAGCCCTAGCTGTTTTGGCTCAGTGGATAGAGCGTCGGCCTGCAGACTGAGAGTTCTGGGTTTGATTCCGGTCAAGGGCACATACCTCGGTTGCAGGCTACTTCCCAGCCTGGGCCCTGGTCGGGGCTCATGCAGGAGGCAACCAATCCATGTGCTTCTCTCACATCAATATTTCTCTCTGTCTTTCCCTCTCTCTTTCACTCTCTCTAAAAATCAAGGAAAAAATATCCTCAGATAAGGATTAAAAAAGAAAAAAAGAAAAAAAGGACAAAGAACTTGAATAGATAGTTCTCCAAAGATATACAGATGGCCAACTATCATATGAAAAGATGCTCAGCCTCACTAGTTATTAGGAAAATGCCAATCAAAACCACAAGATATTACCTCAGAACCATTAGAATGGCTGATATTTCTTAAAAACACAGAAAATAGCACTAACCGGTTTGGCTCAGTGGATGGACCGTCGGCCTGTGGATGGGTCCCAGGTTTGATTCCAGTCAAGGGCATGTACCTTGGTTGCAGGCACATCCCGAGTAGGGGGCATGCAGGAAGCAGCTGATCGATGTTTCTCTCTCATTGATGTTTCTGACTCTCTATCCCCCTCCCTTCTCCTCTGTAAAAAATCAATAAAATATATATTTTTAAAAACACACAGAAAATAACAAGTGTTTGCAAAGATGTGCAGAAAATGGAACCCTGTATACTGTTGGTGGGAATGTAAAATGGAGCAGCCTCTATGAAACAGTATGGCAGTTCTTCAAAAAATTAAAAACAGAATTACCATATGATCCAGGCATTATACTTCTGGATATTGACCCAAAAGAATTGAAAGAAGAGTCTTGAAGAGATATTTGCACACTCATGTTCATAATAGCTTTATTTGCAATAGCCAAAGGAAGAAGAAACCCAAATGTCCATCAACATATATATGAACGAGCAAAATATGACATATACATACAATTAAAAATTATTCGGCCTTAAAAAATTATGACAAATGCTATAACATGAATAAACCTTGAGGACATTATGGTTAGTGAAATTAACCAGTCATGCATACACAAAAACAGGTACTGTATGGCTCCACTTACATGAGGTATCTAGAGCAGTCAGATGAAAACAGAAGTAGAATGGTGGTTGCCAGGGACTGGGGGGAAGAGGAAGCAGAGTTGTTCAATTGGTACAGAGTTTCAGTTTTGCAAGATAAAAAGTTTGGGAGATTGGTTGCACAACAATTTTGAATATACTTAATACTACTGAACTATACACTTGAAAGTGTTTAAGATAGTAGCACTATGTTACACATATTTTACCATAACTAAAAATTAAAATTAAAAAAAGATGTTTTGGGTTTTTTTCCCAATAAAATAAATGAAAGCTTTCCCAGTGGGAGTGTGGGGATTATCTGATAAGGCATCCTCTAGAGCAGTGGTTCTCAACCTTCTGGCCCTTTAAATACAGTCCCTCATGTTGTGACCCCACCATAAAATTATTTTGTTGCTACTTCATAACTGTAATGTTGCTACTGTTATGAATCGTAATGTAAATATCTGATATGCAGGATGGTCTTAGGCGACCCCTGTGAAAGGGTCATTTGACCGCCAAAGGGGTCGCGATCCACAGGTTGTAATAGAGGCACACCCACTACTTTTGTGTCCTGCTGGCACTTGTCCCCAACGTTTGTAAAGCAATACACTCTCTATTTAGACCTGGGCTCAAGACTGTCCACAATAAAGACCTCACTTTCCAGCTTCATTTGCAGTCAGGGTGGCCACATGATTACATTCTGGTCAGTTTGTTCTGTGGCTGCTGCCAAAAGCTGAGACATTGAACACTTATTTTAAGCTTCTAAATTTTGGGATAGTTTGTTACATAGCATTACTATTACAATCAGTCATCTACATCCCACCTTCACAATGTCTTCAATATCTGTGACATTATTTACGTAATATTTTTCTTAAAATTGACCAATTGTAAGTGTTAATCAAATATACCTGAAAGAGAAACTTTACACCAAGTTGCAAATGGAAAACCAGTATCAATTTCATAAATAGAAATGAACCATAAAAACACCTGGATAGCACCCATCTGGCATAGCTCAGTGGTTGAGTGCTGACCTATGAACCAGGAGGTCATGGTTTGATTCCCCATCAGGACACATGACTGTGTTCGGGTTTGATCCCTAGTGTGGGGCATGCAGGAGGCAGCCAATTAATGAGTCTCTCTCGTCATTGATGTTTCTATCTCTCTCCCCCTATCCCTTCCTCTCTTGAAATCAATAAAAATATATTTTAAAAAACAAAACAAAACACCTGGATACCTTTCCTTGCTGAGGGCTATGAGGCCAGCTCTCTTTGTTAAAAAGGAAGAGTAAGGCCCTAGCCAGTTTAGCTCAGTGGATAGATCGTCTGCCTGCGAACTGAAAGGTCCCAGGTTCAATTCCAGTCAAGGGCACATGCTCAGGTTATAGGCTTGATTCCCAATGCGGGGCGTGTAGGAGGCAGCCGCTCAATGATTCTCTCTCATCAATGTTTCTATCTCTCTCTCCCTCTTCCTTCCTCTCTGAAATCAATATATATATATATATATATATATATATATATATATATATATATATATATATATATATATATTTTTTTTTTTTAAAGGAAGAGTAAGGAACTTAGTGGATGGGGAACAATCCTATATAATAAAAGGGTAATATGCAAATTGACCCTAACAGCAGAATGACTGGGAATGACTGTTCACTATGACACACACTGACCACCAGGGGGCAGACACTCAATGCAGAAGCTGACCCCTGGTGGTCAGTGTGCTCCCACAGGGGGAGCTCTGCTCAGCCACAAGCCAGGCTGTCAGCTGCCAGCACAACAGTAGTGGCAGGAGTCTCTCCCGCCTCCTCAGCAGCGCTAAGGATGTCCAACTGCAGCTTAGGCCTGCTCCCCGCTGGCAAGTGGACATCCCCTGAGGGCTCCTGGGCTGCCAGAGGGATGTCTGACTGCCAGCTTAGGCCCAATCCCCCAGGCCAGGCTAAGGGACCCCACCCACCCCCCAGTGCACAAATTTTTGTGCACCGGGCCTCTAGTCTATACTAATAAAGAGCTAATATGCTAATGGTTGGGACACCATAACGCGTAATGACCAGACCATCAGCATATTAGTTCTTTATTAGCTCCTATCAGCAGGAGGCTGCCTGTGTGTGCCGCAGGACGTTGCTCCGGAGATGGGAGCTAATAAAGAGGAGGCAGGACCATCCTGTGCCGGGAAGGGCAGAGGTGAGAGCCTGTAGCGCCCCTACCTCACCAGTCCTTCGCCACCCACCGCTCACACTCAGAGTGCCCTGCCACCCACCTGCCAGGGGAAGGAGCACAGCGCAGCAGGTGGGAGGCTTCCCCGCTCTCCTCCGGCGCCATGATGGGGCGGGGCTGCCGCGGTGCTCCGGAGACAGGGCAGAAGCAGGGAGGCGCCCAGAGAAGGCGGGACCAGCCCGAGGTGACTCAAGGGAATGAGGACGGGGCTTGAAGTGGCTAGAGAAGGCCAGAGGGGTCGGGAGCTGAGCCAGGCATGCTGGAGCTCTGCGTGGAGAGGTTCAGGTGTCAAGGCAGGGCGGCATGTGGGTGGGTGGCGCGCAATTTCGTGTGCTGGGCTTCTAGTACTATCTATAAGAGACTTGGTAAATAACTCAGCCACATGTTCACTAGAGTGCTATGTAGCTCTAAAACATATACTGTGGAGGACTCTAGGAACTGACATGCTATTGTCAGGCATATACTATGTGAATAAAGCAAGATTCCAAATAGTGTGTCAGCTTTGAGTTATTGTGGTATAATGGTCTCCAAAAGATATGTCCCTGGAACCTGTGAATATTACATTTTATAACAAAAGATGTGATGAAGTTAAGGATCTTGAGATGGGGAAATTCTCCTTGATCATCTACGTTGGCCTTAAATGAAATACCACAGACAAAAGAGAAGATGATGCAACCATGGAGGCAGAGATTGGAGTGATGTGGCCACATGCCCGGGAATGCCTGCAGACACCAGAAACTGGAAGCACGGTACAGATTCTTCCTTAGAGCTTCCCAGTGAATGCAGCACTGCCAACACTTTGATTTTGGCTCAGAAAACCTGTTATAGACTATGAGAGAACAATTATTGTCTTAAGTCACCAAGTTTGTTATAACAGCCACAGGAAACTAGTATAGTAATAAGGGGGGAAATGTGAACATATATTCAGATTTGCTTGTATTTGCATAAACACTAGGAAGGACACATAAAAAACTAAAGAGACCACCAGAGGAGAGGAGGTGGATGAGATGGACAGAGGTGGAGATGGGAGCAAGACTTCTCAGGCAACAGGTAGACAGAAAATGAAAGTGGGAGGTGAAAGAGAAAAGATGTGGCACCCACAGACCTGATCCCCAGAGCCCACAACCAGGAACTCTGGCTGCTGCAGTCCTTTTAGCTTCGGTCTAGACATCAGGGATGGTACCTTAAATGTGAAGTTCTCAAATGGAATCAGAGCAGCTCAAGGGGCAAAAGAAGGTAGTGAATATCATAAACAAACAAACAAAAAACAACTCTTCCTAATTTGGTCGTTTTCATTCTCTGGTTCCTTTGTTTTTTGTTTGTTTGTTTGTTTGTTTTTTAATCTTTATTGTTCAGATTATTACATTTGTTCCTCTTTCCCCCCCCCCCATAACTCCCCTCCTCTCAGTTCCCGCCCCACCCTCCGCCCTCACTCCCCACCCACTGTCCTCATCCATAGGTGCACGATTTTTGTCCAGTCTCTTCCTGAATCTACCACACCCCTTTCCCCCCCAAGAATAGTCAGTCCATTCCCTTTCTATGTTCCTGATTCTATTATAATCACCAGTTCATTCTGTTCATCAGATTATTTATTCACTTGATTCTTAGATTCACTTGTTGATAGATGCATATTTGTTGTTCATAATGTGTATCTTTACCTTTTTCTTCCTCTTCCTCTTCTTAAAGGATACCTTTCAGCATTTCATATAATACTGGTTTGGTGGTGATGAACTCCTTTAGCTTTTCCTTATCTGTGAAGCTCTTTATCTGACCTTCAATTCTGAATAATAGCTTTGCTGGATAAAGTAATCGTGGTTGTAGGTTCTTGGTATTCATCACTTTGAATATTTCTTGCCATTCCCTTCTGGCCTGCAAAGTTTCTGTTGAGAAATCAGCTGACAGTCGTATGGGTATTCCCTTGTAGGTAACTGGGTTTCCTTCTCTTGCTGCTTTTAAGATTCTCTCTTTGTCTTTTGCTCTTGGCATTTTAATTATGATGTGTCTTGGTGTGGTCCTCTTTGGATTCCTTTTGTTTGGGGTTCTCCGCGCTTCTTGGACCTGTAAGTCCATTTCTTTCACCAGGTGGGGGAAGTTTTCTGTCATTATTTCTTCAAATAGGTTTTCAATATCTTGGTCTCTCTCATCTTCTGGCACCCCTATAATTCTGATGTTGGTACGCTTGAAGCTGTCCCAGAGGCTCCTTACACTATTCTCGCATTTTTGGATTCTTTTTTCATTTTGCTTTTCCCATTGGGTGTTTTTTGCTTCCTCGCATTTCAAATCATTGACTTGATTCTTGCGCTCCTCTGGTCTGCTGTCGGGAGTCTGTATAATATTCGTTATTTCAGTCCGTGTATGCTTAATTTCTAGTTGGTTCCCCAATATAAGATCGAGGGTCTCATTAGATTTCTTGAGGATCTCACAACATTTATCGGCGGTCTCACCAGTCTTTTCGAGGGCCTTACTAAGTTTATCGGCAGCTTCTAGACAGTTCTTAAGAGACCTTAAAAGTGTGGTTCTGAACTCACTATCCTCCATTGACAGTTTTGTCCTGTTTCTTTGTCTCCGCATTTTTTATGCTTTCTTGGTACACCCCCTAGTGGTCTTTGTGTGCAGTCTTGTTGCCTTTAAGCCTTGATTGATGTCGGCAATACCGGGGGTGAGTTGACCTCCAGGCTAACTGGCTATGAGAGTCCGCTGGGTCTGCAGTGGGAGGGCTTCTGTGCTGGATCTCTAAGGCGGTGCTAATCTAGCCTTTGCCTGAGGCTATCCGGCAAATGGTTCTGCACAGGGCTTGGGCGGGGCGGGTCCCCAGGGATCTACAGGGAGGGCCGGAGCGAGCAGTTATGGCTGCTCTCAGTTCCTTCCCCAGGGGCTCTGCCTCTCAGAGTCCCAGCAATGGCTGCAAACCTCGGAGAGAAAGCTGCCTTCAAGTTCCGACCGAAGCCAGACAGTCCCGCTTCTCCCGTTTGCGTCTTGCTCCCCAGAGACTCGCCCGGATCTGGAGCTCAGAGTCTGAAACTCCCTCCCGATTGAAAACAACAACCGCGCCCTCCGCCACCAGCCCGCTCCGCACGCGCACTCCGCACCTGAGTATTTCACTTCAGCACTGCGCCTCCTCTGAGTCTGGGTATGATATTCTCTTTCCTCCTAGTTGTAGAATTTCCACTCAGCCAGCCTTCCTGTGGTTTTGGATGATGTCCGTTCTGTCCTTTAGTTATATCTCTGAAGTGGTTGTTCGAGGCAGCGATCTCCTGCGTTAACCTACGCCGCCATCTTGGTTTCTCTCCATTCTCTGGTTCCTTTGGATGGCAACATTTATGACAGGCAATAGCCGTCTCTAAAAATCCACTTTAAAGTGAATGGCCAGTGTCCTCCTTTTCTATAGAATAGTTTAGTCTTGTTGGTTGGTCATCTTATCTAGAGCATGGAGTAGCACCCACTATAGAAGCTCTTCTTTTCTTCCTTACTCATAATTTCCTCAGGGCTATTAAATGCCCAACTAAAAGACTACATTTTCTAGCTTCCTTTGCAGTTGGGGGCAACAAATGATAAAGAACCAACACTGGGGGAGGCTTCTGTGAAGATTTTGTAAAGGGGGCTCTCAGTTTAGAGTTGAGTCCTTTTTGCTTGTCCTCCCTTCCTTTTTCTTCCTACTAGGAATGGTAGAGCATGATGGCTGGGGCACTGGCAGCCATCTTGCATGGAAGCTATGTGCTAAGGAAGGCAGAGCAGGAAGGCCCTTCATCCGTAATGAACGTGGAAGCCTCCACACCAGTGCTGGTATGCCAATCTCTGTACTTGTTTTATATGAGAGAAAAATAAACCCTAAGGTAAATTGTATTATTATTAAAAAGTATTTGCTGCCCTTCCCTACATGAAAATTATATATTTCCACTCCATTCACCCAAGGCTTGCCATAGACTTGTTTTGACCAAAGGAGTGAAATGGCATGGGCCACTTCTAAATATACAATTTAGCAGGAGCCACTGGGTGGTTCTCCCCACTTTCCTCTTCCCCCTCCCAGAAGACCAGCAATATTCCACATCGGGGTAGTTCCTTTAATTAGTTACTAATTAGTTACTAATAACAGAAAAGAACAAAGGCACCCTGGTGAGGCTTCAGCTCTGCACTCCCTGGAACCACCAGCCTACTACCTGCAAAACACTGGAGGAAGGGGACTGGACAGAGGAAAGATAGATGCATGCCCAGTAAAGGTGGGGTGACATAGGGAAGGTACTTGCCTGTCAATCACACCTAACAGAGATCACTGGTCAGAATGGGTGTGGCCACTGCAAGTGTGTGAAAATTTGGGAATACATAATCTCCTAAACAAAGGTGTCTTGGCTCTTGGTTCCTCTTGGCTTGTGGGCTCTCTTGTTTTGCTCCTGCCCAGGTTTCCTCCATAGCCTTGTGGCCCTGCAGACCCCACATGCAATGGACTAATGGATTACAGGAGGGAAACTCAAGCTAATGTTAGCCTGATGCTGGATTGGAACCAGCTCCAACAAGGAAAGAAAACTGGGCACTGGCCCTGACTTTAGCTCTACTGAAGCCCCACCTATACTTCTTTGACTGGACTAAGGGAAATGGGACTTTGGACATCCAGGAGTGTAATTCCATGGAAATAAAGCTTTCTACCATATTTCATCCTCCTATGGGGGCCTCTAGAAATACTTATTCCAGCAGTACACCAATAACACCATTTCCACTAGCAACCAGGGAAGACCAGGCCCTCTTCTGTCCTGTAAGACCTTTATCCTGAGTCCCCAATTAAGATGGTTTGGAGTAGAGCCTTGGCTGGTATAGTTCAGTTGGTTGGGCATACTCCTGTGCATGGAAAGGTTGCTGGTGATTCCTGGTCAGGACACAGGCCCAGGTTTCAGGTTCAATCTGTGGTACAGGAGGCAGCTAATTGATGTTTTACTCTTACACTGATATTTCTCTCTCCCTCTCCCTCTTCGGAGCTTCTACTCTCTAAAAATCTACACTAGCCCTGACCGGTTTGGCTCAGTGGCTAGAGTGTCAGCCTGTGGACTGAAGAGTCCCAGGATCGATTCCAGTCAAGGGCATGTACCTTGGTTGCGGGTGCATCCCCAGTAGGGGGTTTGCAGGAGGCAACTGATGGATGTTTCTCTCTCATCGATGTTTCTAACTCTCTATCCCTCTCCCTTCCTCTCTGTAAAAAATCAATAAAATATATTTTTAAGCTACACTAATAAAAGACAAAGATGCAAATTGACCGTACCTTCACTATGCCCCAAGCCATGACCGCCAGCCAATCAGAGCAACTATATGCAAATTAAACCAACCAAGATGGCGGCCGGCAGCCACAGAGCTGGAGCAAGCAGGAGGCTTGGTTGCCTGAGCGATGGAGGAAGCCAACCTTCCTGCCAGCCCTGAGCCGGCTGCGGCCGCCGCTCATGGCAACAAAGTTTCAATTACAGAAGACAAATAAACCCCAGATACCTGCTTCCAGCCAGCCTCCACTTGGAGTTTGGGTGGTTGAGGGCAGTGGCCAGCCTGCAAACAGCCATCAGTCCCTCACCCGGGATGGCCACACCCTCATGGCACGCTTCTGGCTGAGTGGTGCTCCCTATGGGAGCGCACTGACCACCAGGGGGCAGCTCCTGTATTGAGTGTCTGGCCCCTGGTGGTCAGTGCACATCATAATGATCAATCGTTCTGTCATTGGGCCAAAACCGGCTCTCTGACATCCCCTAAGGCAGCTGTGGGCAAACTACGGCCCGCGGGCTGGATCCGGCCGGTTTGAAATGAATAAAACTAAAAAACAAAAAAAAACAAAGACCATACCCTTTCATGTAATGATGTTTACTTTGAATTTATATTAGTTCACACAAACACTCCATCCATGCTTTTGTTCCAACCCTCCGGTCCAGTTTAAGAACCCATTGTGGCCCTCGAGTCAAAAAGTTTGCCCACCCCTGCCCTAAGGGGTGGTGGATTGTGAGAGGGCACAGGCCAGGCTGAGGATCCCTACCAGTGCACGATCGGGGCCAGGGCGGGATGTGGGAGGTTGGCCAGCCGGGAGGGATCACAGGAGGGCTCCAGGGTGTGTCTGGCCTATCTCGATCAGTCCCGATCGGCCAGACCCCAGCAGCAAGCTAACCTACCAGTCAGAGCATCTGTCCCCTGGTGAGCAGTTGAATGACCTTAGCATATCGTTAGCATATTATGCTTTGATTGGTTGAACAGACAACTGGACACTTTGCATATTAGGTTTTTATTATATATGATTGTCAATGCTTTAGGGGTTTGGTTGTAATTGTTACAGGATGGGAATGTGTTCGGGGAGTTGAGTCAAAGAATGGCTTAGTGGACTGGATTGGGGGCAATGGTACTAAAGAGAAGAAAGGATTATGGATGATGCCCAGGTTATGTATTTAGTTCTTCAATTTTGACGACTTGCCTGTCCATGAGCTCTGCCAGGACATCAACAAGATGTCAGGATCCTTTGTGTCTAGCAGGAGCTTACTTAGGAGACACTTAGGATTGCTGAATTAACAAATGGTGCCAGAGTGATTATATATATACCAGAGGCCCGGTGCACAAAAATTTGTGCACTCGGGGGGGAGGGGGGATTCCCTCAGCCCGGCCTGTGCCCTCTCGCAGTCTGGGACCCCTTGGGAGATAACACCCTGATGGCTTAGGCCTGCTCCTGGGTGGCAGAGGGCAGGCCCAATCCCTAGGTGCAGCCCCTGGTCGGGCTCAGAGCAGGGCTGATTGGGGAGTTGGGGCGCCGCCCCCTGTCATGCACAGAGCAGGGCGGATCAGGAGGTTGCAATGCCACCCTCAGTGACTCTCAGGGTAGGGCCGATTGGGGGGTTGGGGCACCTCCCCCGTCACACTCAAGGCAGGGTGGATGGGGAGGTTGCGGCGCCACCCCGTCACACACAGAGCAGGGCCAATCAGGGGGTTGGGTCGCTGCCCCCTGTCACTCACAGAGCAGGGCCCATCAAGGGGGTTGGGGCTCCGTACCCTGTCACGCACAGAGCAGGGTCAATCGGGGGGTTGGGGAGCTCCCCCCTGTCACGCACAGAGCAGGACCCATCGGGGGTTGAGGAGCTCCCCCCTGTCACTCACAGAGTAGGGTCAATAGGGGAGTTGGGGCACCACCCCGTCACCCACAGAGCAGGGCCGATCAGGGGGTTGGGGCGCTGCCACTGTCACACTCAGGGCAGGGCCGATGGGGAGGTTATGGCTCTACCCTGTCACACACAGAGCAGGGCCCGTGGGGGGGGGGAGGGTTGGGGCGCCGCACCCTGTCACACACAGAGCCGCAGGGCGATCAGGGGTTTGGGGAGCTCCCCCCTATCAGGCACAGAGCAGGGCTGATCAGGGGGTTGGGGCGCCTTCCCCAGTCACAAACAGAGCAGGGCCAATAGGGAGGTTGTGGCCCCGCCCCAGGTCACACACAGAGCCACAGGGCGATCAGGGGGTTTGGGCGCTGCCCCGTCACGCTGATCCCGGTGCCGGGAGGCCTCGTGGCTCCGCTGATCCCGGTGCTGGGAGGCACATTACCCTTTTACTATATAGGATAGAGGCCTGGTGCACGGGTGGGGGCTGGCTGGTTTGCCCTGAAGGGTGTCCCGGGTCAGGGTGGGGGTCCACACTGGGGTGCCTGGCCAGCCTGGATGAGGGGATGATGGCTGTTTGCAGCTGGTCACACACCCTTCAGGGTGGGGGTCCCCACTGGGGTGCCTGGCCAGTCTGGGTGAGGGGTTGAGGGCCGTTTTCAGGCTGGCGGGTGACTGAAGCTCCCAACCACTCCTTTTTTCCTTTTTTTTAATTCTGGGGTTTATTTACCTTCTATGGCTGTCACTGGAGCTGAGAGCCGGCTTTAGCTCTGAGGCTTGGGTCCAGCTCTTAGGCCTCAGCTGCTGAAAGCAGGTATCTGGGGTTTGTTTGGGTTCTATAATCAAAACACTGTTGCAACTCCAGCTCTGAGATCCCGGCTGGCTGAAAGCAGGTTTCTGGGGTTTTGTTTAGCTTCTATAATTGCAACATTGTTTCTTAGACTGCAGCTCAGAGGCCAGTGGCAGCAGGCGGGGAATGTTGGAGTCCTCCATCACTGGAGCAAGCAAGCCTCCTGTTCGCTTCAGCTGCCTGGCTGCCAGCCGCCATCTTGGTTGGCAGTTAATTTGCATATCGCCCTGATTAGCCAATGGGAAGCATGTCAGAGGTATGGTTAATTACCATGTTTGTCTATTATTAGATAGGACTAGGGGTCCAGTGCACGAAATTCATTCCCGGGTTGGGGGGGCGAGTGGGTCGAGGTTCCTCAGCCGGACCTGCACTCTCTCCAATCTGGGAGCCCTCAGGGGATGTCCTACTGACAGCTTAGGCCTGCTCCCTGTGGTTTTCTGCTCTCAGGGGACCTGTCTTCTTGATGCCACTGCAGGTCCTGGTGTCTGCTCTCTGTGGGGGCCTGCTTGCCCTTCACCACCAGGGCCAGGGGCAAGCAGGGCCCTGCTGTCTGCTCTCTGTGGGGGCCCTGAGAAGGACTGCTTGCCCCTCGCTGCCACAGCCAGGAGCAAGCAGGGCCCTGCTGTCTGCATACTCACTGCGGGGGACTGCTTGCCCCTTGCTGCCATGGCCAGGGGCAAGCAGGGCCCTGCTGTCTGCTCGCTCACTGCTGGGACTGCTGTCTGCTCGTTCACTGCAGGGGACGTTCCCACCCTGCCCCCAGCTGCTTGCGCTTATGCCGGCTCAGAGGACCTGGGTCCCGGGGATGTTCCGCCCTGACCCTGGCTGCTCGGTGCCTACGTGCAGAGGCCCAGAGTGGCCAGGGGCGTTCTGGGACCCCAGTTGCTCCAGGCCTACACACAGGCCTACAGAATCAGAGCAGCCTAGCTCCCGAGAATGCCTGTCCCCAGGACCCAAGCCACTCAGTGCCTGCACATGCAAATTAACCTGCCATCTTTGTCAGGTTAATTTGCATACTCACTCCTGATGGGCTGTGGGGCGTCACAAAGGTATGGTCAATTTACATCTTTCTCTTTTATTAGCACACGCACACACGCGCGCACACACACACTAGAGGCCCGATGCACAAAATTCATGTAAGGGGCTCAGCCCTAGCAGCCCCGGTGCAGACCTGGCTGGCCCTCGCAGCCCCAGCTTTGTGTGGAAGGTCGTTCAGAAAGACCCTCAGAAGGTTGTTCAGCTGTTTGGTCAAATTAGTATATTAGCTCTTTATTATATGGGATATATACACACACACACACACACACACACACACATATGTATATTTATTTATTTTTTAATCCTCACCTGAGGATATTTTTTCCATTAATCTTTTTTTTTTTTTTAAAGATAAGGCCTTCTTTTTTTTTTTTTAAATATATTTTAGTGATTTTTTACAGAGAGGAAGGGAGTGGGATAGAGAGTTAAAAACATTGATGAGAGAGAAACATCGATCAGCTGCCTCCTGCACACTCCCCACTGGGGATGTGCCCGCAACCAAGGTACATGCCCTTGACCAGAATCAAACCCGGGACCCTTGAGTCCACAGGTTAACGCTCTATCCATTGAGCCAAACCGGTCAGGGCTCCATTAATCTTTAGAGAGAGAATGGAAGGGACGTAGGTGGGGGAGAGAGAGAAACATTGATGTGAAAGAAACACATCAACTAGTTGCTTCTTGCATGCACCCTGATGGGGCCGGGTATTGAACCCACAACCAAAGTACGTCCCCTTGACTGGGAATTGAACCTGACCCTTTGGTCCATGAGCCAATGCTCTAACCACTGAAATAAACCGGCCAGGGCAGAGTGATATATTTTAAAAAGCAAGTCTGAAGACACTGATTTAGGTTTAAAGACTCTTGTGCATCTCCCCTACCCTGCACAGGGTCCCTCAAGGAACTTGAATTGCTGTGTTTCCCGGGGAGCCCATATGAAATACATTCATCGAATTCATCCAACAAATATATACTAAGCATCATCACTATACTAGGTAGATAGGACACAACAGAGACTAAGACAGATAAAAATCCCTACCTTCATGGAGCTGATATTCTAGTGAGGGATACAATAAATGAATAGATCCAATACATGGTGTGCCAGATAGTGATAAGTATTCAAGGGAAAAATAAAACAGAAGGCAGACAGGAAGAATATGTATGTATCTGGGAGAGGGCTATCATTTCACATAGAGTGACAATCATAAAGGGAAGAACTTTCCAGACTGAGCAAATAATACAGAAAAAGGCCCTGGGGCAACAATGTGCCTGACAGGCTAGAGAAACACCAAGTAGGCCAATAACACTGGAGCAGATTGAGAGGGGCAGGACGGAGATGAGGTCATACAGGGATCCAGTTTCTGTAGGGCTTTATAGGCCTGCTTTCTGCCTGTTCCAGCCTCTTGTCTTTTATACAGTGAACAGAGGGCTCTGTGACTGCATGAGGGGAACAGAATATGGAAGTGGGTTGACCAGTGAAGCTACTAAAATAGCGCAGTAGGGAGGTGATACTGGCTAGTACCAGGGTGGGGCAGAGAATGGGGTTAGAAGTGGTCAATTCTGGATAGATTTTAAAGGGAGAGCCAAGAGCATTTGCCAATGGACTGGACAAGGAGCATGTCCTGGCCCAGTTCGAGTAACAAACCTGTAGTCCAACAACATCAGGTTTATTTACCACAGCAATGAGGGAGACTCCACACCAGCGGTACTGTGGGGAGTCTCACCAAAGGAAAAGATAGTTATTATTGGGTTTGGGGGAAGGGTGAAATTTAGGTGAGATGTAAATGAAAGTGGCCAGGCTCAATGCAAAGTAGAACTGTATATAAAGGGATCAATATCAAGTCTGTCCTGTCCCCTTGGAAACAATAACGTTTACATAGAGGTGGAATGCTGTGTCCAGAATCACCTTACCTGAGCTCTGCACCGGGACTGTAAATTGAGGCTGCTTGTGTCAAAGTGACCTAACTCCTCTCATTCTTACCCATTAACTTGAAACAACAAAGTTTGTGATAGTCTATGATTTTAGAGAACAAAATTTCCTAGTCAGTAAGAGAGTAGTGGTCAAAGAAAGGGAGTTGTGTCCTTTTACATCTGCAGCATATCCCTGAATAAAATATAGAAATATTTTTTCCTTTTAACTACTCATCCGGCTTTTTTTGTGTGTCTGTTATTCCAGCCAAATAAATGGGAAGACAGATTTTTTTTTACAGTTCAAGCTAATTTTTACTTTCTCAAGTGTGAGGAAAAAGAGGTAAGGGTGACTCTAAGGTTTCTGTCTTGAGGAAGGAAGGATGGAGTAAGCTATTAACTAAGGTTGTGGAAGGTTTGGGGGAGACAAGATCAGGAGCTGGGTTTCGGATGTTTTGAGTTTGAGATGTCTCAAATTCGTGGAGATGGTTCGTGGTTCCTTACAGACCCAGGAACAACCTCACTTCTCCCTACAGAGCGCCCCCCCTCCCCTTCTTCCGCCTGCTCCATTCACTCACTACCTGTAGTTAATCGTCCAGCCCTGTTTTAACGTATCTGCATCTTTGTTATGTGCGGTGAAACGCTGAGAATACCGTCTCTTCACCTGCCAACCCTGCTTCGACACTGCAAGCTGGACCAAGTGCCCGCATGGGGACTGACCTTCGCCCCACTACTGCGCTCACTTGTAGAACCTCACAGGGCGGTTGTCGGCGCCCCGCAGGCCGGCAGTGTTGGAGCATTTCGGAGCCCAGCAGCACTGGGGCATGGCTGTCCAGCCCGTAGTTTCCCGCGGTCTGCAGCAGCACTTCGGTGGTCGCCCGCTAACGCTCTCTCCTCTGGGCTCATTTCAGAGCCGGGTGCTTCCTCTCGTGCCTCGGGAGGGAGGAGTGCGCCTGCGAACTACCCGCCCTTCCGGTTACCACACCTGCACCCTGGTCACGTGGTGAATGGGGAACCAGGAATACCTCCCCGTCACCCGGATCTGATCGCCAGGTCAGGGAGAGATGGCGTCACGGCGCTTCCGAGCCTGCGACAACTTGTCAGTCTGCTTCGGCTCCACCCTGGCTTACGTCCGGGAGACGCCGCTGCCAGGCTGTTGCCCTGAGGCGGCAGCAAAAAGCGAGATGTGGCGGTTTTGGTCTTGGCCACGTAAAAGTTTAAACCGGTACGTTTTAGTGAGTGATGAAAACGCAGACTAGAAGCGCCACCATGCTTGAATCTAGCTGTGGCCCCACCTCGCCAAACGCTCCACTCCGCCTCTTATTCCTCATTGGTCAAAAGCACCGCCCGGCAGTCCTGCGATTGGCCAAACGGGCGGCTACCGCATCCAATGGGCGGCGGCGCTGGCTTTCCCGCTGCGGTTCGTTACTTGAGAGGGTCGTGGCGGCGGCGGCAGTTGGGTGTAACGGTCGCCCGGCTCCGGTGCGACCATGGCGGCCTTGGGGCCCGGAGGCTACGCGCGGAACGATGCGCGGAGAGGCCAGTCCTCCCCGCCCCCCTCTCCAGCGCTCTGCCTCCGCCGGCGGACGCGACTCCCCACGGCGCCCGAGGACACAGTGCAGAACCGGGTAAGGAGCGCTTGCCCTGCCCTCCCAGGCCCTTCCCTTAGATATTTGGCCCCGCCTATCAGCTCCCGGCGTTTGACTCTCTGGCCCCGTCCCGTTCCTAAGCCCCGCCCCTTTCGTCAAGGTTCCTCCCATTTTCCCATCTCCTCCTCTCTCGGGTACGCCGTCATTCTAGCCCCTCCTCATACCCTGACCCCACCCTCAGCCCTGGGAGCATTCCTGGGTTCCTCCCTGGTGCCTACCTTTCTGCATGCGATTTCCGTCGGGCTTTAGACGTCTTTCTGGGCCCTTCCACTTTTGTTGACCTCGCCCCGCCTGAGCTGCCCCAACTCTTCCTCAGCTCTACCCCGCCTTCCCTCACCCCCCCCCCCCGCCTTCTCTTCCATTCTCCCTTTTACCAAGGTGGGATTCTTATTCCATATAGCCACCCAAAATTATGGTGAGGATGTGAGTAATTGTAATATCTCAGCAGCGCTACTTGGAGGGAGGCTTACAGAAGTTCTAAGACACACGAACAACGGTGATTTTAGAGTAGGTAGAGGGAATCCCATTAGCACAGCAGTAATTTTAAAAATTGTTCTTTAGCCCTAACTGGTTTGGCTCACTGGATAGAGCGTCAGCCTGCGGACTGAAAGGTCCCGGGTTCGATTCTGGTCAAGGGCATGTACCTTGGTTGCGGGCACATCTCCAGTGGGAGGTGTGCAGGAGGCAGCTGATCGGTGTTTCTCTCTCATCAATGTTTCTGGCTCTCTATCCCTCTCCTTTCCTCTCTGTGGAAAATCAATAAAATATATTTTAAAAAATCGTTCTTTAACTTTCTGAGCCATGAAGTATGTTTTTATGTAATGGAGATAACAGTAACCATACCATGGAGTTGCAGGG
The DNA here is from genome assembly GCF_963259705.1 of Myotis daubentonii. Classification (NCBI taxonomy): domain Eukaryota; kingdom Metazoa; phylum Chordata; class Mammalia; order Chiroptera; family Vespertilionidae; genus Myotis; species Myotis daubentonii. The sequence continues at coordinate 25,689,244 of NC_081854.1, read as the reverse complement.
AGATGAAATAAAATGGTGAAATGACCTGCTTGGCACAGAGTCCCGATAAAGGATGGATACAAGCTGCACTCTGCTGTATCACCCACTCCTGCCTGCAAGGCCTGGGCACGTGGCCCCTATCCACCTCTCTGGTGGTACCTCCATCCTCCCTCATAAAAAGGTTCAATCTCACTCCCCTGCTGTCTGTTTTCTGAGGCACCAAGCTCTTTCCCACTTCCTAGCCTTTGTGTTTGGTGAGTCTGGGCTGTTTGCCATAGTCTACCTCAGTGGTTCTCAACCTTGGCTGCACATTAGAGTCACCTGGGAATCTTTTTAAAATCCTGATTTCTGGGCCTCATCATTAGTAACAAAGAATTTCTGGAGGATGAGGCCCAGAAATCAGGATTTTAAAAAAATTCCCAGGTGATTCTAATGTGCAGCCAAGGTTGAGACCACTATGTTAGAGAGTATTTGTGAGGATTAAGTGAGCTCATATATCTTAAGCACTTAAAACAACACCTAGTACATTGCAAAAACTCTGTTAGTATTAGCTACTACTGTTATGATTGTGAATTTTGGGTAATTGATGTCATTTATTTTCCTTGTTTGGTGATTGTTCACTTGTTTCTTTAACTTGTTTCTTTACTTGTGGAACCTCTATACTATAAATTTGATGAGGGAATGGACAGTGTTCACTTTTGCTCACTGCTGTGTCTTCCCTGCATGGCTCAAAGTGCTGACTTTGGAGCCAGACTATCTGGGTTTGTATCTCCAGCTTGTCATTCTGCTGGTGTGTGACCTTGGACCTCAATGGTGATATTACAATTACTCACATCTGTAAAACAGGGCTGATAATAGTGCCTTCTTCCTTGAATTGTTTTGGGGTTTCAAGTCTTGCATCCACATGAAATACTTAAAAATGTATTCAAAGGTCACCTTCTTAGTGAGGCCTTCTTCCCTAACCCTGTGCTCCCAGTTTCTTTTCCTGCTTTTTCTTTATTGCTCTTTATTGCATCACCTGATACCTATTTTGCATATTTTTTCTATTCATTTTTTTGGAATGTCCTCCATCCCATCACCACCAGAATGTGAGCTCCAGAAGGGCAGGGATTTTTGTGTGTTTTCCTTACCATGCTATGCCTTTAACCTGGCCCTGTGTATTTGTCAAAGGAATGTTGAGGAAAACAAATGTTAGCTGCTGGTAGATGATGATAAAAGGGTGTCCCAAAATTCACGCAAGAAGTAATTTTGGTAGAAAACACAGGTTTATAATTAAAAGTTGTAAATTTTTTATGGATTCATAAAGTATACAGTATAGGGTTATGTATGGAATAGCATATCGGGTAAATGGCCTCCATGGCTTTGCTGGCACATACGCACTCTTGTTGAAATTTTCCATGACCGTTTTGCATAAATGTGGCTGAATTTCAGTATCCACTTGTTGTTCCATAATCCATTCAATGAACTCTATTCGCTGTGCGTGGTCAGTAGGCTTCAGTTCTTGAGTCAATTGAACTTCGTAAGCATGAAGATGCAAACCTTTCGTGAGAATACGCTGTAGAGAGCTTCTCAAAATGTCCAATTCTTGACCACAGTGCCGAATTGATGTCCCTGGATTCTCGGCAACACTCTCATGAACTGCTTCAATGTTTTGTGTTGAACGACTTGTTGAAGGACGGCCAGAGTGTTTAAGATCACTAATTGATCCAGTCTCCTTAAATTTTTTAATTAATCTCTTCACAGTTGATGAAGTTAAATCACTATTCTGACCATATTTTGCACGAAAATTGCAAACTGTAACTGCCAAACCTTCATTATTTTTAAAATATCGCTCAACAGTGAAAACGCGTTGTTCTTTTGTGTAGCGCTCCATTTTTAATAACTCTGAACGGTGTCAGCTGTCACGCTATCTTTTTTTTCCGTTGGCAACACTTTACGGCACAAATGGCGTAAAATTCAAATCTTGCGTGAATTTTGGGACACCCTTTAGAAGCTCAGTGAGTGTGTTGAATATAACAAGAACAGAATGGGTGGCTGAGGTGGCTGTGTCACATGGGACCTGCTGAGGGTAAGTGCTTTTGACTTGGGCTTTCCCCCTGCAGGTGTCACTGGAGAAGGTGCTTGGCATCACAGCCCAGAACAGCAGTGGCCTAACCTGTGACCCCAGCACAGGCCGCGTGGCCTACCTAGCAGGGTGAGTGGATGGGCCTTGGTTTTTCCATCTGTAGAATGCAGATAATGTTCCCTACCTCTGAGGGCTGTGGAGAAGATTCCATCTGTATCTACAATAGTACCTGGCATGTAGTGAGCACTATGAAAGCCTTATTGTGACTGCAGGTGGGAGATGGCAGTGATTATGGGAAAGACAGGTGATTAAAACTCAAGCCATATCAGACAACCTGGATTTGTGTCCCAGGTCCACCATGTGCCCCTCTCTGAGCCTCTGCTTCTATGGTTATAAAACAGAAACAGTGATACCCTCCTCTTGGATTGTTGAGAGTACTGAAGGACATTGTGCAACTGTATATTGCACAAATACCAATCTAGTCTGACACTGTTCTGGGCACCAAAGGGACACCCTCCCCCCCCCCCCCAACCCTCATAGGGCAGGGCAGACCCATAGTCATTACTAATGAACATGAATCTGTTAGTCTTGGGGAAGTAAGCAATCCAAGATAAAGGACAGGGGCGGGCTTTTGAATCTGACAGGTATAGATTCACATCCCCACTCTGTCCCAGACCTACTGGATAGCCCTGGACAAAGGACTTCCCCTCTCTGGGCTTCAGTTTCCTCCTCTATAAAATGGGACGAAGATTCCTGACCTTTTCTGGCAGTTGTAAGGATTTAAAGAGATTGTGCACACAAGTCTTTATTAGCCCAGGGCCTGGAAGGATAATTACCACAGAGGAAGTGTTGGTTTCTATTTAAGAATGTTTTAATGATAAATGTGAAGTGCCCTAGAATTCTCAGCATAGACATCTGGAAAGAGGAGGTAAACAGAGAATCTTCTGCTCAGAGGGAGCCTTTTTTATGTGTGAGCTCTCTTCTGTTGGGGACAGAATATCCCCTGGACCCCAATACTCCCCTCAGTTTGGGCACATTTTCTTCTTTCTCCTCAGCTGTGTGGTGGTGATTTTGGACCCCAAGGAGAACAAGCAGCAGCACATTTTTAACACTGCCAGGTAGGCTGGGGCCTGGGCATGGGCAAGAGTGGAACCCTGGAAGTGCTCGTGATTAGGTGACTAATTCATTCACTCACCCATCAGTTCAACAACATTAACCAAGTGTCTGCTCTGTGTTAGGTATTATCCCAGGTGCTGGGGTCACAACAGTGAACAAAAGAGATGAGAATCTTTGCTCTCTGTAGAGCTGACAGCTCAGAGAGGGAGACAGACTAAAGCCAATTGGCTAGCAAGCCCACTGTGACCATTGCTATGGGGAAATGACAAGGGATGTGTTAGGGAAGGTTTATAGGCAGAGAGTAGGGGATAAGCCATATCAGAGAGCTCTGGAAAGGCCTTCCTGAGGCTGAGACCTGGAGGAAGTGAGGGGGAAACCCATGTGAAGGTGAGGGAAAAGTATTTCAGGCAGAGGGCAAAGTCTAAGAACCTCGGGTTGTTTGAGGAGCAGCCAAGGATCCACGTGCTTGGAATAGAGGTGTGGGTGGGGGGAGATAAGGCAGGAACAGACAGAAGCCACATCACCTGGGCCTTAGGGAGGGGATTGGATACTGACTGCAAAGAGAAGCCACTGGAGGGCATTTATTTATAGGTTAAGGATATGCTTTTTACACCCTAACCTTCCAGCACCCTCAGTCTCCTTTCCCTGTTTTACTTTTCTCCACAAAAGGTACTTCTTTCTCAATATGCAACAAAATTTCCTCACTAATGATATTTACTGTCTCTCTCCCTTCCATAGTGTGAGTTCTCTGAGGGCAGAGATTTTCTCTTAGTGAATTTCTATGTCCCTTTCACCTAGAGCAGTATTTAGCACATTGATGGCACTTATTTTTTCAAGAATGAATGAATGTGATTTAGAAAGATCGCTCTAACTGCTAGGTTACTGGGGAAGGCCCTTAGCTCTGAGTAGGCCCATGTTGGTGTCCAGGGGTCTGCCTTTGGGTTGATTGATCACTGTGCCACCCAACAAATGGCATGGAAAGGGTCCACTCTCAACCACTGATGAGTCTGTCTTAGAAGGCGGTGTGACCAGAGTAGAGGTTTTCACCCAGCTGCATTTCAGAGTCACCTGACCCCTGGGCCTCACTCCCAGAGAAGGCCTAATCATTGGCCTGGAGTGAAGCCTGGGTATTGGGAACTTTAAAACTCTTTAATCCTCACCTGAGGATATTATTTCCATTGATTTTTAGAGAGATTGGAAAGGAGGGAGGGAGGATATGGGGATGAGGGGGAGAAATGTCAGTGTGAGAGAGACACATCGATTGGTTGCCTCCCACACATGCTCCCACCAGGGCCAGGGATTGAACAGAAACCCAGGTATGCACCCTATACTGGGAATCGAACCCTCCACCTTTGGTGCACAGGTTGATTCTCTAACCACTAATCAACACCAGCCAGGGCTAAAATAATTTTAGACTTAACAAGACTAGTGCAAAGAGTGTGTGTAAACCTTTTACCCATATTCCCCAAATGTTAACATTTTATCACATTTGCTTTATCATTCTCTGTCTATATATATATTAATTTTTCTCTGAATCATTAGAGAGTAAATTGGAAGCATGATGTCCCTGTATCTCTAAATACTTCGGCTTGTATTTCCTGGGCGGGGAGGAATGATGTGGTCCTTTAAAACTGCAATACATTCAACAATATCAGGAAATTAAAATTGATACATTACTACCATCTACTCCTCATTCAGGTTTCACCATTTGTCCCAAGAATGTCCTTTATAGCAAAAGGATTCTGTCCAGAACTATGCATTGCTTATCATTGTCTCTTTAGTCGCCTTCAGTCTGAAGCAGTTCCTCCAAGGACTTTTATGACCTTGACACTTTTGAGGATTACAAGCCAGGTAATTTGTAGAATATGCCAACCTTTGGGTTTGTCTGATGTTTCCTCATACATAAATTCACGTCTACATCTTTGTCAGGAACACCTCAGAAAGAATGCTGTGTTCCTCTCAGTACATTCTATCAGGAAGTTCATGATGTTGATCTCTCTCATGACTGGTGGTGTTCACTTTGAGCCCTTAATTAAGGTGGTGTCTGCCAGGCTTCTCCATTATGAAGCCTCTCTTTTCCCCTTAGGGCTGCTTCTCTGAAACTTTGCAGATATTACCCTGTTTCTCACCAAACTTTTACTCACTAGTCTTAGCATGGCTTTGACATTTTTAAAAAGCTCCCTAGGGCCGAAACCGGTTTGGCTCAGTGGATGGAGCGTCGGCTTGCGGACTGAAGGGTCCCGGGTTCGATTCCGGTCAAGGGCATATACCTGGGTTGCGGGCACATCCCCAGTGGGAGATGTGCAGGAGGCAGCTGATCGATGTTTCTCTCTCATCGATGTTTCTAACTCTCTATCTCTCTCCCTTCCTCTCTGTAAAAAATCAATAAAATATAATAAATAAATAAATAAATAAATAAATAGCTCCCTAGGGAATTCTGACATGCAGCCAAGACTGAGAACCTCTGCCCTGTATGGTTAGATGTCCTTGGGGCAGGGGACTTCCCTGTGTTGAAGTTCCCTCATCTCAAAACTGACTAATGAGTGTCCTGACTTCTGGAATGTGTGTGAGGAATCAGCGTACTGATGCCCATATAGCATTTGACAGAGGGCTGGGCACAAGGTCAGGACACATGATAGTCAGGAGTACTTGCAGACAATAGAAAACCCACAATGAACATGGTTTAAACACAAGGGCATGTTCTTCCTGCACATAAGTGTGGAGGTGGACACCCAGGGGACTGGTGTCTCTGTGAGCATTAGGGACCCCACTTCTGTCTTTCTGTTCCACCATGCTTATTGTGAGGCTTCTGTTCTTGAAGTCACCACTTGACCCAAGATGGAGTTCTGGCTGTATGTACTTTCTTCAGAAGGGGAACAAGTGGAGAGCAGGACAGAATTCCCTTTGAGAAGCTTTCCTAGAAATTGCAACAGCACCTCTCATTAGCCAGACTAAGTCATGTAGCTGTACCTGTGTAGCTACAAGTGAGTGAGGAAATGTACTCTAGCTGGAGACATTGCCAACCCAATTAAAACTGATATTCTGTGAATGGGGAAGGAGGGGTGAGTTGCAATTAGGTAGCCAAATTACCTTTGTTGCTGTAGGAACAATGGGAAGCCATCAGAGGGTTGAGTTGATGATAAATGTTCTATAAGATTGTCAGAGACTTACTGAAAGACTTACTTAGTTATCTGCACACCAGTTTACTCATGTGAAGGAGACAACTACTAGACTGTTAAGGAAGAGATGTAAAAACAGCATTAAAAAAAAGAGAGAGAAAAAAACAATGCACTCTTGGAGCAATGAAACTTGCTACAAAAAAATGTGCAAACTAGTCTGATTATTCAGCCATTGTGCTGGCTATTTTGGAGTATCAGAGAGAAGCATATTGATTGGCAACAGGTTTTCCAGAACATCTTGAGCGATTAGCAGTGGAGCACATGCTGTGGCTGTCTCAGTGTGATTGTCTGCCAGGGTCCTCCCTTCAGCACCACCTCCATAGTTAGGCCAGATCTGTACCATTTCCTGCATCTGAATTTCTCAGGATTAGAGGGCTGCTGGGGTCTTAGGAAGCCCACTGTTGTAGAGGGAGAGGAAGGAAAGTCCCCATTCAGTGTCCACCCCATCTGAGTTTGGAGTTTAAGGGAGAAGGGACCTTTGCTTTTATAGAACCCCATTTCCCTATGCTCCTAGCAGCAGGGAATGCAGGAATGCATAATGTGCTGTGCTGGGCACATAGGCAGCACTGGATCTGTGGGAGCTGCTGGTGCTCACCTCTCCTGGCCTCTCCAGGCTTAGGAGCGAGGAGTGGGCAATGTGCTGTGAGCTCAGCCAGGCTTGGGTCTGGCTTCCCACCCTTAGTGGAACCAGTGATATCAATCCTTTTCCTTGCCCTCAGGAAGTCTCTGAGCTCTCTGGCCTTCTCCCCTGATGGGAAGTACATAGTGACGGGAGAGGTGAGTTGTGATCATGATTGAGTAGGTGGGGAGGTGTCTTGGGGCCATTCCTTCTGTCTTCACAGGCCTGGAATAGCTCGTTCCTGGCCACAAAAGCCTCCTGGCAGATAGGGGAGGTAGCTTTGGGGCATACCCTGGGGCAGTGCCATCTTCAGCCCTGTCAGCCCTTCTAGCCCTGCTTGCTATTAAAGCCAGCAGCAGTTAACAGCTCCACCTTTCCTAGAACGGGCACAGGCCTACTGTGCGAATCTGGGATGTGGATGAGAAGAGTCAGGTGGCAGAGATGTTGGGCCACAAGTACGGCGTGGCCTGTGTGTCCTTCTCCCCAAATATGAAGCACATTGTGTCCATGGGCTATCAGCACGACATGGTACTCAACGTCTGGGACTGGAAGGTGAGCCAACTGGTGGGTGTGGGGCAGGCAACCAGCTGCTGGAGCATCCTGGGTATCAGGCTTTGGAAGAACTAAATGAGATAACTTGGTAAAGTGCTCATTCATCCAGCAAATATTTATTGAGCACCTGATCCCTGTTTTAGGCACTTATTGAAAGGCATATGACAAGTGCTCAATTAGTGGGAAAATAATTATTTTTATAGTGACCAGCTGTGACCTTGATCAAGTGACTTAACTTCTCTGTGGGTCTGTTTCCTTATGGATATTGATCAAGTGACTTTACTTCTCTGTACGTCTTTTTCTTAAAATGGATATTATAGTATACACCTGGTTGAATTGTGAGAATTCAATGAATTGATATGAATCACTGGACTCTGGAATAGCTGAGGGAGGACTTGGAATCTGCAGAAATGGGTACCAAGTCCTGGTTCTGTTCATAACCTGCTATGTAACCTTGAGCACATGATATCTTCCCTTTTAGCATGGCAGAGTAGGAGGAGAAGTACCTCCCTTATAGAGCTATTGAGAGGATCCCATGAGTTATCCAGTGAAGTGCTCAGCAGGGCCCAGAATGGGCGCTCCATTGATGGCAGCCGTGGTTGCTATCCTTACATCCCAGCTGTGGCTGTCCTCCACACCAGCAGTCGCCATCCGGTGGTCCGCGGACTACTGGTGGTCTGTGAGGTCTGAAAGGTTGGCGACCGCTGCTCTACACAATGTGGGCTGTAGAGCTTGGGCTCAGGGACAGCTCTGGAACTTACTCTCATGTGGGTACCTTCCCAAGCCTCAGTCTCCTCTGTAGTGGTAATAAGAGTGTCACACAGGTTCTCACATAGGTTAGCTTATTGGAGGGTCCAAGGAAAATAGACTTGGAGCAGAGGAGAGTGAGGAGATGCAGGGCTGAGGGCAAAGGCTGAAGTCTAATGGGGTGGGTGCTAGCATGAACTTTTCTGTACTGATTCTTTCAGAAAGATATTGTGGTGGCCTCCAACAAGGTATCATGCAGGGTCATCGCCCTCTCTTTCTCAGAGGACAGCAGCTATTTTGTTACTGTTGGTAACCGGCATGTTAGGTTCTGGTTCTTGGAAGTCTCCACTGAAGCAAAGGTGAGTTTTGTCCCTGCCACCTCAGCCAGGCCTGGGGAGTAACTGTCAGGGGCAGAATGGACTCCTGTTTCTTCCTGAGACACAGGGCTGTCTGGCCTCTCAAGCCTGTCTCTGCCTCTGGCCTGCTCTCCAGTGCTGACTGGCAAGCCCTGCTAGGAATCTCCCCACTGCACTCCCTTCCTCACTGGCCCTGGGCCACGCCTTTTTCCAGGGCTGCTGCCTTCCAGCCACTCTGCCTGGAAGTGTGTTCTATGTTTTTCTTTCCTTCTCCTCCTCTTGGAGGAGTTTCTTAGGGTCCTCCTGTGTAGTTGTGTTGTTCCTCTGGTCATGAGAGACCCGTCATGCCGTTGTTAGAGTAGAGGTTATGTGAACAATGTCTCACTGTGCCCTGCTATGCCTCCAGGTGACGGGGACAGTGCCTCTCATAGGGCGCTCAGGCATCCTGGGTGAGCTGCACAACAATGTCTTCTGTGATGTGGCTTGTGGCCGGGGCCAGATGGCAGGCAACACCTTCTGTGTGTCCTACTCGGGCCTCCTCTGCCAGTTCAACGAGAAGAGGGTGCTGGAGAAGTGGATCAATCTGAAGGTACCCCACCTCTCTGCTATCAATGGGGGAAACACTTTTTCCATGACATGATCTCCTGGGACACTCAGCAGTGTTTCTGCCCGGTGGTTGATCACACCAGCTCTGGGTTTGTTAATCCTCACCCGAGGATATTTTTCCCATTGATTTTTAAAAGAGATTGGGGGAGGTGGGAGGAGCGGGAGAGAACATCAATGTTCTCTGAGATGGAACTTGCAACTCAGGTATGTGCCCTTGACCAGGAATTGAACCCCTGACCCTTCAATCTGTGGACCAACACTCTAACTACGGAGCACACCAGGCAGGGTCCAGCTCTGGGTTTGACCTTATAAGTTCTGCTTGTATTATTCTGGTAAATGACTTGCCCTACCTGAGCCTCAGTTTCCTCATCTGTAAAATGGAAATACTGCTGTATACCTCACAGAGTTGATGAGATAATATAGGTAATGGCATTCAGCACAGTGCTAGTCCCCTAAAACGGCGTCAGGTTACAATTGCTTTATTCACCTTTGGATTCAGTTCTCATTTCTCTTCTTCATTGAGCACTCTTGGCTAGTAGGACAACTGCATTTTTAAATTTTTAAAATAGATTTTTATTGATTTCAAAGAGAGGAAGGAAGAGGGAGAGAAAGATCATTGATGAGAGAGAATTATCAATCAGCTGCCTCCTGCACATCCCGCACCGGGAATCAAGCCCACAACTCGGACATGTGCCCTGACCGAGAATCAACTGTGACCTCCTGGTTCATGGATCGACACTCAATTACAGAGCCACATTGGCTGGGCCTGAATTTTTTTAAATATATATATAAAGTATCATTGACTTAATCATTTTCAGTCAAAAAAGTCTATACCAAAACAATATTTTAAACTAAAAGATGATATATCAGTAAATTGCAGAATCACTTTTCTTTTCGTTTGAATCCTCATCTTAGAACTCATGCAGCTTTTAAGCAAGTCAGAAGCTTTTGACAGATAGATGTGTAGCCCCTGAGTAGTTGTCATAAGTGACTCATAAATTAAGTCCCTGTGAATTTGTAGAAACTCCTCTAATCTGTGTCCAGAGTTCGGGCATTTCCTGACTCTCTATATGTCCTGGCAGGATACAGTCCTTTCTGTATACAGTAACTTTTTTCTATGCTGCTTTGAAGTATAATCTCTATGAAGTTGTTTTTAAACAATAGGAAATAAAATTTAAGCCTAAAACTCAACCCTGTTACTGCAAGTGACCTATCTTTAGTCACAGTCTGCTGAACAGATATTTTCCACCCACAGCTGAGTTGTTCTGTAGGTAGCAATGATAACTCTATCCCAGTCTACCTGCTGGCACATTTCCTTCAATAGTGATCTTACGCTATATCCTGATTTCAAAAATCGTAAAATTTACTAAGATGGGCTTCTTAAACCCAGGAAACTATAAGGCTTCTCTGGAGGCCCAAGTTCTGTCAGTCCCCATGTCCCTGAATTGGGCCACACAAAGCACAAAGTTCACTTGGGTCCCCTTTTCCCCCACAGGTCTCCCTGTCTTCCTGCCTCTGTGTCAGCCAGGAGCTCATCTTCTGCGGTTGTACAGATGGGATAGTTCGCATTTTCCAGGCCCACAACCTACATTACCTCGCCAACCTGCCCAAGCCACACTACCTTGGAGTGGATGTGGCCCAAGGTCTGGAGCCCAGGTACTACCCGAGGGAAGGGAAAGGGGCCCACCCAGAGTCTGTCTATTGGTATACATCCATATTTTTAGATCCATCTCCATACTAGCCAGCCCTAGGCAGGAAGCAGGATACAGCAATAATGAGGCAGCAAAATCTCTGCCACTGTGAAGTCTTCAGCCTAGTGAGAGAGCTTGACGGTAAACAATTACACAAATAAGATCATTTCAGATAGTCATAAGTGCTTTGGTGAAATAAAATAGGGACTCATATTTGGGTGGCCAGGGTAAGCTTCTAGTGAGAAGGAGCCAGCTGTGTGGAGAACTGGGTCCTGACAGCAAGTGGAAAGGCCTTAAGGGAATAGCACACTGGGCCTGGTGTGTTGCAGGAATACTGAGCGGCTGTGTGCTTGGAGCCCAGTGTGCCCAGGGGAGGAGAATAATAGGAGATAGGTCTGAGAATGGATGGAGGCTGGTAGAAGGAGCTTATAGTCTATTCTGAGGTCCATGGGCAGCTACTGGGGATTTCAGGCATTAGCATTATGTGATCAGGCCTGGAGCATTAGATCACTCTGGCTGCCATGTGAAGAATGGGTGGAAAAGCTGAGCTATGACATATTTTCCCTTTGTTGTAAGTCATTTTGTGGGGGCAGAGGAGCTACCTAACCAGAAGTGCTGGGTACTTGGGGTGACCTCTCTGTAGATTACTGGACACTGCCTCTGGAGTGCCTTTTCTAATAGCCTTGAGGGGGCTATTGGGTGTCTCAAAGGAAAGAGGGTGGGTCAGCAACTCACAGACAGTGGTGTGTTATAGCAGCCAGGCTGCCCAGCTCTGCCAGCTTCTGCTTTGTGCTGTGTGGCCTCAGGTAGGTCACTGTATCAATTTGTGCTTCAGTTTCTTTATCTATAAAATATAGTACCTACCTATCATGGAGGTTGTGGGGATTCAGTGCAGCTAAAGCTTTTGGAACACAGCAGGTGCTCAATAAACTGTAGGGAGGCCCCAGATCAGGGGACAACAACTCTGCTCCCTTGCACAGAGATGTTTGGTCATGTGTTGGTGGAGCCCATGAGAGAGAAGGCCTGAGGTATGTGCCCGTTATCCTTCCATGAGAGAGGACAGAGCTTGGGTTGGGTGAAATGAGTGGAGAAAAATGTTAACAGGAGTTGAAATTCAAATGTTCTCAAGGGCCAAGTGGAAGCTTTCACTTTACAACCTCTGTGTTAGAAACAGAGCAAAGGAAGAGAGAGGATGGAGAAGTGGAGTTGGAGTGGGAGAGATGGACCACCGTGGCATTGACATGAGATAACTCAAGTGTCACCGTGTCACCGCAGGTAGCTGTCACTACCCACAGTGACACTGATGGTGATTGATGACCCATGTTGCCTTGTTAGTTTCCTCTTCTGCAGGAAGGCAGAAGCAGTCTATCCGGATACGGTGGCACTGACCTTTGACCCCATCCACCAATGGCTATCCTGTGTGTATAAGGACCACAGCATCTATATCTGGGATGTCAAAGATATCAACAAAGTAGGCAAGGTGTGGTCGGAGCTCTTCCACAGCTCCTACGTCTGGAATGTGGAGGTGAGTCCCTTTCCCCTCCCCAGCCTTTGTTCAGCCCCCATTTGAAGAAAGCTTCTGCAGAGTTTGGTGATCCCATTTAGCCATTCCTTCAAAGGATGCCTTATTCCTTCAAGTGGACTCCAGAAATGTGCCAGGTACTGTTCTTGGTGCTGGGGACACAACTAGGAAGGAAACGGACAAAAGTCATGCCCTCATGGAGCTCACATTTGAGTGGGAAAGTAAACCCATAAATATCAGTATATGACATGCCAAGTAGCAGTACCTCTCAGAAGAAAAATGAAGCAGAGTAGGTGAAAAGGAGATCAAGGCTACTTGCTATTCTAGAGAGGAGAGTGGTCAAGGAAGGCTCTTTGAGGACTTGACTTTGAAGCAGAGAACTGCAGGAAGTGAGGGGATGAGAGGCATGTGACCACTTGGGAGAACAACAAGAGGAAAGGTCCTGTAGCAGTAGCCTGTGTACCTCAGAGAGCCTTCTGTGGAAGCTGTTTGTGTCATTTAGTGCTTTTTTATTTGTGTTGAAGATGTTTTTATTTTCTAAGAATAAATCTGTGGAGATTTTTTCATTCTCTAAAGCTGTTCTAAGTACTCCTTGCAAATTAGATAACTGATGGAGAAAGAATTGTATTCTACTTTTTTTCCCTCCTGAAAATATCCTACTACTAGGAATGTCTGTCCTAGAGAACTTGTGTTTTCAGTGGCCTAATTCAGAATTGGAAAAAATAACCTTTGGAATAAGTATTGATTTAGCCTATTGACTGTTTGAATTCTTTTGCTTTCCTGGATCTGATGCTTCTATTACTAGCACTTTTCTCACTTAACAAGAAAGTTTTTAAATAACGTTAAAATTTTATATATAAACTAGAGGCCCGGTGCACGAAATTCATGGGGGCGGGGCGGGGATCCCCTCAGCCCAGCCTGCACCCTCTCCAATCCAGGATCCCTCTCACAATCCTGGACTGCTGGCTCCTAATTGCTTGCCTGCCTGTCTGGTCGCCCCTGACTGCCCCCCGCTACCAGCCAGGTCGCCCCCAACTGCCCCCTCCCTGCCGACCTGGTTGCTCCTAACTGTCCCCCCCTGCCAGCCTGGTCACCCCTTACTGCCCTCCCTGCTGGCCTGGTTGCCCCCAACTGCCCCCCTTTGCCGGCCTGGTTGCCCCTACCTCCCCCCCCCTTGCTGGCCTGGTCGCCCCTCATGGCTCCCCCGTTGGCCTGGTCGCCCCATGCAGCCTGCTGTTCAGTTGTTTAGTCGTCCCTCATTAACCCCCTGCCGGCCTGGTTGTAGGCACCCATCTTATGAGGGTGTGAGGGTTAGTTTGTATATTACCTCTTTATTATATAGGATAGGATATGTTCTCCTTGAAAAAAAGTTGTAATATTAAAGGTAAAACTAAAGTCTTTTTGATCACTTCCCCACTGCCAGTACTACTCTCTCTCACCCATATTATCAGGTTTTTTTTATGTTTTTTCAGTTCATTTTCTTTGTATCTACCTGTTACTTATTTATTATATTTATATATAAATATAAATTTTATTTATTGATTGTATAATTCTGTATGTAATTAAAATATAAATCTTATTCTTATATTATATTTTTATATGTGTATATTTATCTTCTCAACAACAATATCTGTAGATAGATCTTTTTAGGACCTTTTTATTAATTCTGGAAAATTCTCAGCCAGTACAGGTTTAAGAATTGCCTCTATCACATTCTCTCTCTTCTATAAATCTTATGTACTATTTCTATTTATCCTTTATTTTTACTTTTAAAAATTATATTTATTTTTTATACTCATTACCTTAAAAATTTTATTTATTTATTGATTGAATCTAGAGAGAGGAAGGAAGAGAGAGAGATAGAAACACTGATTTGTTGTTCCACTTATTTATGCATTCATTGGTTGCTTCTTGTTTGAACCCTGACCAGGGATTGAACTCACAACTTTGCCATATAGGGACAACGCTCTAACCAACTGAGCTATCTAGCCAAGGTCTTATCCATCCTTCCTTCCCTCCCCTCCCCTCCCCTCCCCTCCCCTCCCCTCCCCTCCCCTCCCCTCCCCTCCCCTCTCTTTCTTCTCACCCGAGGATATTTTTCCATTGATTTTTAGGGAGAGTAGAGGAGAAAGGGAAAGACACAGAGAAACATCAATGTGAGAGAAATACATTGATTAGTTGCCTCCTGCATAAGCCCTGACCAGGGCCCTGGCTGGAGAGGAGCCTGCAACCAACGTATGTGCCCTTGACCGGAATTAAACCCAGGACCCTTTGGTCACAGGTCGATGTTCTATCCACTAAGCCAAACCATCTAGGGCAGTGGTCGGAAAACTGCAGCTCGTGAGCCACATGCGGCTCTTTGTCCCCTTGAGTGTGGCTCTTCCACAAAATACCACATGCGGGCACGCATGTACAGTGTGATTGAAACTTTGTGGCCCATGCGCAGAAGTTGGTATTTTGTGCAAGAGCCGCACTCAAGGGGCCAAAGAGCTGCATGTGGCTCGCGAGCCTCAGTTTGCCGACCACTGATCTAGGGCACCCTTTATTTTTAAAGATAAAACAGAGATCTTAAAAAAACCACACAGCCAAGGCTGGGTGGCTCAGTTGGTTGGAGCATCATCCTGTACACCAGAAGGTTGTGGATTTGATTCCTAGGTTGCGGGTTCTGTTCTCAGTTGGGGCGCATATGGGAGGCAACTAACTAATGTCTCTCTCTCTCTCCCTTCCTGTCTCTAAAAATCAATTAAAACATCCTCAAGTGAGAACCCCCCCCCACACACACACACGCACACACACACATATATAAATAAAAGTACAATTCATTGACTGTCGTTAGCAGCTGTTGATGTTCAAAGCCAGATCCATTTATTCATTGGGAATTGCAATATGGTAATATTCTAATTCTATCATTTCTTTTTATATATGTATACTAGTCCCCCCCTGCCCCCGGTGCACAGATTTGTGCACATTGAAAGGAAATTAACTAAAAGGTGGTCGGCATGGCGGGACTGGGTGAGAAGAGCCGGACACCCTGGAACCAACCTCCCATGGTCCCTCCACAGCTGGCCATACCTGGGGCGGTGCAGCAACTTGAAGGTTGTCTGTGGAGTGAACAGGGTCCCTCCAGCAGGTGGGGTCCCTCAGCCTGGCCTGTGAGGATCGGGCCGAAACAAGCTCTCCGACATCCCCTGAGGGCTCCCGGATTGCAAGAGGGTGGCTCTTGGGTGGTTCCCTCCTCTCTGGCTCTGGGTGCATCACCCAAGAATCATAGCTACCAAGTCACGACAGCTCGGCAGCTCCTGTGTTGAGTGTCTGCCCCCTGGTGGTCAGTGCATGTCATAGCTACCGGTTGGAGCATCTGCCCCCTGGTGGTCATTGCGCATCATAGCTACCAGTCAGATGGTTGCTTAGGCTTTTATATATATAGATATGTTTTTATTGATTTCAGAGAGAGGAAAGGAGAGGGAGCAAGAGATAGAAACATTAATGATGAGAGATGCCCCACTGGCATGGCTCAGTGGTTGAGTGTTGACCCATGAACCAGGAGGTCATGGTTCAGTTCCCAGTCAGGGCACATGCCCAGGTTGCAGGCTCAATCCCGTGTGGGGGCGTGCAGGAGATAGCATTGATGTTTCTATCTCTCACTCCCTCTCTCTTCCTCTCTGAAATCAATAAAAATACATATATTTTTTAAATGATGAGAGAGAATCATTGATTGGCTGACTCCTACAGGCCCCCTACTGGAAATCGAGCCCGCAACCCAGGCATGTACCCTGATTGGGAATCGAACTGTGACCTGGTTCATAGTTCAGTGCCCAACCACTGAGCCATACCAGCCAGGCTATCATTTATTTATTTATTTATCCTCACCCGAGGATATTTTTCCATTGATTTTTCTATTATAATCACCAGTTTATTCTGTTCATCAGATTATTTATTCACTTGATTTTTAGATTCAGTTATTGATAGATGTGTATTTGTTGTTCATAATTTGTATCTTTACCTTTTTCTTCTTCTTCCTCTTCTTAAAGGATACCTTTCAGCATTTCATATAATACTGGTTTGGTGGTGATGAACTCCTTTAGCTTTTCCTTATCTGTGAAGCTCTTTATCTGACCTTCAATTCTGAATGATAGCTTTGCTGGATAAAGTAGTCTTGGTTGTAACTTCTTGGTATTCATCACTTTGAATATTTCTTGCCACTCCCTTCTGGCCTGCAAAGTTTCTGTTGAGAAATCAGCTGACAGTCGTATGGGTATTCCTTTGTAGGTAACTGACTTTCTTTCTCTTGCTGCTTTTAAGATTCTCTCTTTGTCTTTTGCTCTTGGCATTTTAATTATGATGTGGTCCTCTTTGGATTCCTTTTGTTTGGGGTTCTCTGCACTTCCTGGACTTGTAAGTCTATTTCTTTCACCATGTAGGGGAAGTTTTCTGTCATTATTTCTTCAAATAGGTTTTCAATATCTTGTTCTCTCTCTTCTTCTGGCACCCCTATAATTCGGATGTTGGTACGCTTGAAGCTGTCCCAGAGGCTCCTTACACTATCTTTGTATTTTTGGATTCTTTTTTCATTTTGCTCTTCCGGTTGGGTGTTTTTTGCTTCTTCGTATTTCAAATCTTTGACTTGATTCTTGCAATCCTCTAGTCTGCTGTTGGAACTCTGCATAATATCCTTTATTTCAGTCAGTGTATGCTTAATTTCTAGTTGGCCCTTTTTCATAACCTCGAGGGTCTCACTAGATTTCTTGAGGGTCTCACTACATTTATCGGTGGTCTCACCAGACTTTTTGAGGGTCTTACTAAATTTATCGGCAGTTTCTAGAAAGTTCTTGAAAAACCTTAAAAGTGTGGTTTTGAACTCTATATCCAGTATTTTGCTTTGCTCTATTTCTGTCATTTGTGTCCTGTTTCTTTGTCTCCACAGTTTTTATGCTTCCCTGTGTTGATAGAGTGGCTTTCTGTGCTAGGTGTCCTATAGGGCCCAGTGGCTCAGCCTCCCCAATTACCTGAGGTGGACACTCTTGGTGCACCCCTTCGTGGGCTTTGTGCACAGTCTTGTTGTAGTTAAGCCTTGATTGTTGTAGGTATCACTGTGAGAATCAGCTGTGTCTATGGTGGGAGAACTTCTGTGCTGAAGACACCCTTCTGGGGCAAGACTTGCTTCAGTGGGGCTTTGGTGCTCACTGAGTCTGCCCCCTGAGTGTGTCCCTTATGGATCTGAGGAGTTGTAATCTGGCTCTTGGATCTAAGGAGGTGCTAATTTAGCCTCTGCCTGAGGCTACCCAGCAGGAGCTACGAAGAGATCTGCAGATTCCCCTTCCTTGTTTGGGGTTCGGAGGTGCCCAGATGAGGCCCAGCTGTGAAGCAATGCAAGCTGCTGTGGGGCCTTGGGCCTTCTTTTGGAAGTTCTGGGTCTGGCCCAGCTGCAGTTTCTTAGGTAATTTTTAGATTGCAAAGGGCCAGGGCATTCATATGCAAAAGCCTCTGCCACAGCTTGGGTGGGGCGGGGTCTCAGGGGATCAACAGGGCGGAGTAAGCAGCTATGGCTGGTCCTCAGCCCTGCCCTAAGAGGCCCCGCGTCTCAGTGTCCCGGTATTTGGTGCAAGCACCTCTGAGAGGAAGCCACCCTCGAGTTCCGAGGGTTGCCCGCTGCCAGACAGTCCAGTTTCTCCCCGTATGAGTCTGGGTCCCCAGAGACTTCCCGGAACAGGAGTTCAGAGCAGTCGGGGGCTTGAGACTCCCTCCCAATTCAAAAAGACAGCCACATCCTCAGTTGCCAGCCCTTGCCGCATGCGCCTCCATACCTCTGCACTTTATTTCCGCACCTCCTCTGAGTCTCAGTGCTTTTCTCTTTCCTTCTAGTTGTAGAATTTCCACTCAGCCAGCCTTCCTGTGGTTCTGGATGATGTCCATTTTGTCTTTTTCTTTCCATTGATTTTTAAAGAGAGGAAAAGAGGAGGAGAGAAGATGGAGAAACATCGATGTGAGAGGCACATCAATTAGTTGCCTCCCGCATGTGCTCTGACCAGGGCTGGGGCCAGGGATCAAGCTGCAACCGGTACATGCCCTTGACTGAAATCGAACCTGGCACCCTTCAGTCCGCAGGCTGACGTTCTATCCACTGAGCCAAACCAGCTAGGGCATATCATTTCTTTTTATTAGTTGAATTACTTATGTGAAGAGACACTTCCCTTCATCTACCATTTGGTCACCCAGTGGTACACTTCATATAGGAAAAGCAAGATAAATGCTTGATTTTTTTCCCCTTTATCAGTTTTTGAGATAATGAATTGGTTCCCTATCCTCTAAAGGTAACTAGTTGTTGCTGTTTTTTAATATCATTATAAATGCATATGTTTAAATATATTAAATACATTTTATTCATTGCAATTATTAACATTATTGAAGCTCAAATTGTCCTATGCCAGTGGGAGCCTTTCATCTTAGCTCCTGAGTCCTCTGGACATGACCCTAATAGTCTTTGATAAATACCTTGCTATGACCAGATCTTCCAGCCTCATCTTGTACATTTCCTGTCCCAGGCCTGTAATCAGCCATTTATTTTCGTTGTTTTTAATCCTCACCCGAGGATATTTTTTCCACTGATTTTTTTTAGAGAAAGTGGAAGGGAGGGAGAGAGAGGGAGGGAGAGAGAAAGGTATCGATGTGAGAGGGATAGATTGATTGGTTGCCTTCCACATGTGCCCCAACTGGGGCCAGGGATCAAAACTACAATCTAGGTATATGTCCTTGTCTGGGAATTGAACCTGAGACTCTTTGATGCACAGGCCAATGCACTGAGCCACACTGGCCAGGGCCAGCCATTTTTTGAAGAAGCCCTTAGCTTTTGTTTGTGTGTGTGCTTTCAGTTCAAAGTGGTATTTTAGAATCACAGTCAGGGTGCTGGCTATGCTCATAGCTATTGGATTGATCCTTCCAGAATTCTTGTTATCAAAGACATAGGTGATGATGGAATTATAATATCCCCAGTTAATCATTTACTTATTCTTGCCTTATATATAAAACAGTCTAAGAATGACAATTATTCAATTTTGAAAACAGTTAAAACATTTTATTTTATTTTTTGCATTCATTCTCTCTATTCTCCCCAATTTTTAAAATAATCATACTGGCCCTGGCCGGGTTGGCTCAGTGCTTAGAGTATTGGCCCTCAGACCGAAGGTTCATGGTCACGGGTTTGATTCCCTGTGAATGAAATCTGAAAATCTGGAAGAGATTCCTCAGGTGAGGATTAAAATCATAAATAAATAAATTAATCATAATCATACTGTAAATGATCTGGTCATGTAGCTATGATATACTAGAGCAGTGATGGCGAACCTTTTGAGCTCGCTGTGTCAGCATTTTGAAAAACCCTATCTTAACTCTGGTGCCGTGTCACATATAGAAATTTTTTGATATTTGCAACCATAGTAAAACAAAGATTTATATTTTTGATATTTATTTTATATATTTAAATGCCATTTAACAAAGAAAAATCAACCAAAAAAATGAGTTCACGTGCCACCTCTGACACATGTGTCATAGGTTCGCCATCACTGTACTAGAATCTATCCCTTTTGACCTGATTTATTTGGGGGATTTTAAGGGTACATATATATTGTAAAATACACGTAACACAAAATTTATCATTTAAATCATTATAACATGTACAATTCAGTGGCATTTAGTATATTCACAGTGTTCTGCAATAGCTACTACTGTCTAGTTCTGAAACATTTTCATCGCCCCAAAAGAAAACTGTCTGTAATCATTAAACAATCACTGCCTATTACCCCAATAACAACTAATCTGCTTTCTGTCGGTATGGATTTGCCTTTTCTGAATATTTCATATAAATGGAATCATAGAATATGTGGACTTTGTGTCTGATTTCTTTCATTTAAGCATAATGTTTCCTTTTTTTGAAAAAAACTTTATTGTTGAAAGTATTACATATGGGCCCTCCGCCCTTTGACTTCTTATAGCCTACTCCCACCCCCTGTCCCAGGCCTACACCTCCCTATTGTCAGTGTCCATGGGTTATGCATATACACATACAAGTTCTTTGGTTGATTTCTTCCCCCCCACCCCTCGACCTCCTGCCTTCCATCTGAGAGTCAATAGTTTGTTCTATGTCTGTGGATCTATTTTGTTCAACAGTTTATTTTGTTCATTAGATTCCACATGAGTGGGATCATGTGATACTTTTCTTTCTCTGACTGGCTTATTTCTTTTAGCATAATACTCTCTGGTCCCTCCATGCTGTCTCAACGGGTAAGAGATCCTTCCTTCCTTTTTACTGCAGCATAGTATTCCATGATGTAAATGTACCACAGCTTTTTTATCCACTTGTCTACTGATGGGCACTTGGGCTGTTTCCAAATCTTAGCTATTGTAAATTGTGCTGCTCTGAACCTAGGGATGCATATATTCTTTCTGATTGATGTTTCGGGTTTCTTAGGATATATTCCTAGACGTGGGATCACTGGGTCAAATGGCAGTTCCATATTTAATTTTTTGAGGTAATTCCATACTGTTTTTCCATAATGACTGCACCAGATTGCATTCCCACCAGCAGTGTACTAGAGTTGCCTTTTCTCCACATCCTCGCCAGCACTTGTCACTTGCTGTTGGTAGCCATTCTTATAGGTCAAAGGTGATACCTCAGTGTGATTTTAATTGCCTCTCTCTGATGATCAGTGACTTTGAGCATTTTTTCATGTGTCTCTTGGCCATCTGTATGTCCATTTTGGAGATGTATCTGTTTAGGTCCTTTGCCCAATTTTTAAAAAAGATATCTTTATTGTTGAAAATATTATATATGTCTCCTTTTTTCATCCATTGACCCCTCTAGCCCGACCCCAGGCCTGCACCTCCCTATTGTCTGTGTCCATGAGTTATGTATACTGTTTTCCATAATGGCTATACCAATCTGCATTCTGGTACTAGGGTTCCCTTTTCTCCACATCTTGGCCAGCATTTGTTTATTAATTTGTTGATAGCTATTCTGACAGGTGTGAAGTGATACCTAATATTCCTTTTAATTTGCATCTCTCTGATGATCACTGACTTCGAGTATTTTTTCATATGTCTACTTTGGAGAAGTGTCTACTTAGGTCCTTTGCCCATTTTTTAGTTGGGTTGTTTGTCTTCCTTTTGTTAGGTTGTATGAGTTCCTTACATATTTTGGATATTAACCCTTTATCAGATGTATCATTGACAAATATGTTCTCCCATACTGGGCTACCTTTTCGTTTTGTTGATGGTTTCTTTTGCCGTGTAGAAGCTTTTTATATTGATGTAGTCCTATTTGTTTATTTTCTCCTTAGTTTTATTTACCCTGCGAGATGTATCCGTAAATATATTACAATGAGAGATGTCTGAGATTTTGTTGCCTGTGGTTTCTTTTAGGATATTTATGGTTTCACAACTTACATCTAAACATTTTTATCTATTTTGAGTTTATTCTTATGTATGGTGTAAGTTGGTGGTCTAGTTTCTTTCTTTTTTTTTTTTTTTGCATGTATTGGTCCAATTTTCCCAACACCATTTATTGATGAGACTGTCTTGACTCTATTGTGTGTTCTTGCCTCCTTCGTCAAATATTAATTGAGCCTAATGGCTTGGGTCAATTTCTGAAGTCTATTCTGTTCCATTGATCTATATGCCTCTTCTTGTGCCAGTACCAGGCTGTTTTGATTACTGTGGCTTTGTAGTATAACTTGATATCTGGTATTGTGATCCCTCCAACTTTGTTCTTCTTTCTCAAGATTGTTGTAGCTATTAGAGGTCTGTTTTGGTTCCATACAAATTTTTGGAGTACTTGTTTTAGATCTGTGAAATATGCCATTGGTATTTTAGTAGGAATGGCATTGAATCTGTAGATTGCTTTGAGTAGTATGGACATTTTAATTCTACCAATCCATGAACACAGTATATTCTTCCACTTGTTTATATCTTTATCTCTTTTTTTAATGTCCTGTAGTTTTCCAAGTACAGGTCCTTTACCTCCTTGGTTAAGTTTATTCCTAAGTATCTTAATTTTTTTGTTGTTGCGGTAGTGAATTGGATTGTTTGTTTAGTTTCTCTTTCTGAGAATTCATTATTGGTGTATAAAAAAGACATTGATTTTGGGGTGGTCATTCTTTTGTTTCCCTTGTCTATTTTTCACTTCTAGAAACAATTTTTTTTTCTTTTTTAATATATTTTATTGATTTTTTACAGAGAGGAAGGGAGAGGAGAGAGAGTTAGAAACATCGATGAGAGAGAAACATTGATCACCTGCCTTCTGCACACACCCCACTGAGGTTGTGCCCACAACCAAGGTACATGCCCTTGACTGGAATCGAACCTGGGACCCTTCAGTCTGTAGGCCGACACTCTATCCACTGAGCCAAACCGGCTAGGCCTCTGTATCAGTTTTAATGACCATGTGAATTTTCTTCTTTTTTTTTTTTTTTTGTTATTGCTTAAAGTATTAAAAGGGGTATTACATATGTATCCATTTTATCCCCCCGCCCTAGACAGTCCCCTAGCCTCCCCTATCACCCAGTGTCTTATGTCCATTGGTTATGCTTATATGCATGCATACAAGTCCTTTAGTTGATCTCTTACCCCCCTACCTCCTGCCCCCCAACCCTCCCCAGCCTTCCCGCTGCAGTTTAACAATCTGTTTGAGGCAGCTCTGCCTCTGTATCTATTATTGTTCAAAAGTTTATAATGGTCTCTATTGTCCATGAATGAGTGAGATCATGTGGTATTTTTCCTTTATTGACTGGCTTATTTCACTTAGCATAATGCTCTCCAGTTCCATCCATGACGTTGCAAATGGTAAGAGTTCCTTCCTTTTTAGAGCAGCATAGTATTCCATCGTGTAGATGTACCACAGTTTTCTAATCCATTCATCTACTGATGGGCACTTAGGCTGTTTCCAGATCTTAGCTATGGTGAATTGTGCTGCTATGAACATAGGGGTGCATATATCCTTTCTGATTGGTGTTTCTGGTTTCTTGGGATATATTCCTAGAAGTGGGGTCACAGGGTCAAATGGGAGTTCCATTTTCAGTTTTTTAAGGAAGCTCCATACTGTCTTCCATAGTGGCTGCACCAGTCTGCATTCCCACCAGCAGTGCACAAGTGTTCCTTTTTCTCCACATCCTCTCCAGCACTTGTCGTTTGTTGATTTGTTGATGATAGCCAGTCTGACAGGTGTGAGATGGTACCTCATTGCTGTTTTGATTTGCATCTCTCGGATGATTAGTGACTTTGAGCATGTTTTCATATGTCTCTTGGCTTTCTGAATGTCCTCTTTTGAAAGGTGTCTATTTAGGTCCTTTGTCCATTTTTTGATTGGATTGTTTATCTTCCTTTTGTTAAGTTGTATGAGTTCCCTATAAATTTTGGAGATTAGGCCCTTATCAGATATGTCATTGGCAAATATGTTTTCCCACACAGTGGGTTTTCTCGTTGTTTTGTTGATGGTTTCTTTTGCTGTGCAGAAGCTTTTTATTTTGATGTAGTCCCATTTGTTCATTTTCTCTTTAGCTTCAAGTGCCCTAGGAGCTGTATCAGTGAAGAAATTGCTTCGGCATATGTCTGAGATTTTGTTGCCTTTGGATTCTTCTAGAATTTTTATGGTTTCCTGTCGTACATTTAAGTCCTTTATCCATTTTGAGTTTATTTTTGTGTATGGTGTAAGTTGGTGGTCTAGTTTCATTTTCTTGCATATATCTGTCCAATTTTCCCAACACCATTTATTGAAGAGACTATCTTGGGTCCATTGTATGTTCTTGCCTCCTTTGTCAAATATTAATTGAGCATATTGGTTCGGGCCGATTTCTGGGATCTCTATTCTATTCCATTGATCTATATGCCTATTCTTGTGCCAGTACCAGGCAGTTTTGAGAACAGTGGCTTTGTAATACAACTTGATATCTGGTATTGAGATCCCACCTACTTTGTTCTTTTTCAGGATTGCTGCAGCTATTCGGGGTCTTCTTTTATTCCAGATGAATTTTTGGAAAGTTCGTTCTAGATCTCTGAAGTATGTCGTTGGTATTTTAATGGGAAGTGCGTTGAATTTATAGATCTAGAAACAATTTTATTTTGTTCTTTTTCAACCCTGCTTAGTTATTCTTTATAGTTTCTGGTTGGCTACTCATACTTTCAATCTTGTCAAAGTTCTATTTCTTTAAACATATTAATAGTTATTTTTATTCTGTCTGATGTATATGCTGCTGCTTGCTCATGGTACCTTGTTTCCTTTTGTGTTTGGAGAGCTGCCAATTTTTCTTGGATGTTTATTTGTGGGGATGTTTTAAGGCCTGGGCTGAAGATGGGGCACGTGGACGATACATGGTAGCATTTTGTGTCCCTTTTCTCTTGCTTATTTTTAACATAGAAAGCATTAAATCATGCTTATTTATCTGCAACTTACTTTTTTGTTGTTTTGTTAATCCTCAGCTGAGGATATTTTTTCTATTGCTTTTCAGAGAAAGAGGGAGGGAAGGAGAGAGAAAAAAAAACATCAATGTGAGAAAGACACATCGACTGGTTGCCTCTCATAGGCACCCCGAACAGGAGTGGGGAGTGAACCCGAAACCCAGATACGACGTGCCCTTGTCCTGGAATCAAACTCGTGACCCTTTGATGTGCGGGCCAACGCCCCAACCAGGGAGCCATGCTGGCTAGGGCTCTGCAACTTACTTTTCCCCACCAAAATGCAACAGTATATCATAGTGCTGTCATTGAAGTGTTTGTAATGAATTGCCCTTTGCCTTGTTATCTGGGAACTGTAGGTGTATCCTGAGTTTGAAGATCAGAGAGCTTGTCTGCCAACTGGATCTTTTCTGACTTGTTCCTCAGACAACACCATTCGCTTCTGGAACATAAATAGCAGCCCTGACTCTCCCTGGCAGAAAAACATCTTCAGTAATGTGAGTGACTTCAAGGTGAACCATCTTTTAGGAAGAACAAAGACCTGCTTTAAGCTAGGACATTGAGACAGGAGGACGTTTTATAGGATCTTGCTATTAGACTGCACTCGGGGCAGGAACCAGAAACCAAGGCAGGTTACTTTTTTGTTTCTCTCTCTCCCTCTCTTTCCTTCTGAGTAGAATAGCTCTCTTTCTGCCAGTGAGCAGCTGCTGTCCAGGTGTGTCTACCCAGCCACTCCAGGCAACCTGACATACTCAACAGAAGAGAAATTGCTCCGCAAATCTTCAGTTAGAGCTCCTTAGGAGAGCTCTTAGGTCCATCAACCAAGCCAGGCAGGGCTTCCTCTGTCAACTAGCCGCCATGCAGTAAGGCCATGGGTAGGAGTGCTGGCAGGACCCCAGAGAGAGCCATGAGGTGAGGCTGGGGAGAAAACATTTTGCTGAAGAAATGTTTGGTATTGCTAGGTCACTAAGGGAGTTTCTCTGAGGAACTGAGACCTGAATCATGCATTTGTTTATTCTGAAGATACTTATTAAGGTCTGTGTATGCTACATGCTGGAGACACATCAGTGACTAAGATAGACCCTTCTGTACTCATGGCACCCAAAGTCTAGTGGGGGAGGCAGAGAGTGAACCAATAACTGTACAAATTGTGATATAAGCATAGTAAGCACCATGAAAGAAAATTGCATAGTGCTAGTAGGATATATAACAGAGTCATCTGATCTTACTTGTGGCATCAGAGGCAACTTCCTGGAGGAAAGACAACTACAGTGAGATATGGAGGATTGGTAGGAGTGAAGAGGGGCAGGGAAAGTGTCCCATGCCAAAGGAACAGCTTGTGCAAAGGCCCCGAGGTGGGAAAGAGATTGGTGAGAAGTCCATGGTGCTGGGGGAAAAAAGACCATTAATGCCCTAACCGGTTTGGCTCAGTGGATAGAGCATCGGCCTGTGGACTGAAAGGTCCCAGGCTTGATTCTGGTCAAGGGCATGTACCTTGGTTGCAGACACATTCCCAGTAGGAGGTGTACAGGAGGCAGCTGATCAATTTTTCTCTCTCATTGATGTTTCTAACTCTCTATCCCTCCCTCTTCCTCTCTGTGAAAAATCAATAAAATATATATATTTTTAAAAAAGGTCATTAATGTAGGGAGTGTATAGCAGGTATTCCTTTACTACTCCCTTCACCCTCCACCCCAATGCTATAGCATCTTCTCCTCTGCACCTGTGATATACATATTATATTTGGCTGTATACAATAGAAAATCCCAAAACAAGAGGTAAAATTTTTTGTTTTCTGACTCATAAAAATAGTATAGAGGTAATCAGTTCAAGCTGTTATGGCAGCTGCAGGAAGCCCTCAGAGATTCAAGAGCCTTCTAGCTCTCACTTTGCTCTTTATCATCCAAAATGGCTGCTAGAGTTCCGGTCATTATATCAGTGAATTTCAGGCAGCAAGAAAGAAGCAGAAGGGTTCTCGCTTGCTTTACATCTCATTGACCAGAATTTATTCACAGAGCCTCATCTAGCTGCAAGAGAGGCTGGGAAACATAGTTATTATTCTGAGTAGTGAACCTCCCAGGTCAAAATTGGAGTTCTGTTTACTAATGAAGAATGGGAGACTGGCTCTTGGGATACAAAATTTCAGAGGTGTTTCAGACCATCTCACAGTACTGACTTCAGCCCTCTCTTTCCTGCAGACCCTACTGAAGGTAGTGTATGTAGAGAATGACATCCAGCACCTTCAGGACATGTCACACTTCCCAGACCGGGGTAGTGAGAATGGGACACCTCTGGACGTGAAAGCCGGGGTACGAGTCATGCAAGTCAGTCCTGATGGCCAACACTTGGCTTCAGGCGACCGAAGTGGAAATCTGAGGCAAGTGGGCCCTTGTGGGTGTCCAGTGTACACTTTCCAGTTCAGGCTCAGGTACTCAGGGTGGTGGGGAGGAACCCTGGCCTTTGCAACTCCAGCTACTCATTGAGAATGAGGGGCTGTGAGTAGTAATTCTGTTACCAGCCACCCCTTGGAACTTATGCAAAGAAGTGTCTTCCAAAAGGGCTGAGATGGAAGTAGCTACTGGGACCTCACTGCAGAGGTTTTTCAAGATGTTACTGGCTCAGTAGGCGCTGGTGGCATATGAGCCCTGTTAAAGGGACCAGGTTTAAGTTGATGAATGACAGCTGTGACCACATGGGTACTGGGGCTGTCAAGGGATGGAAGGGGCCAGGGAAACTAGAGACACATCCTCTAAGCTGTCATGTGTTCTCATTGTCCAAGAAGAACAGAAAGTGCAGGATTTTTTTCTGTGAAAATTCTATTATTTCTTTAAATGCTGGCAACTGTTTTGATATCAACCACCACATGAGGCAAACAGAATGTATCAGTGGGCTGCTGTCTGCCATGAATGACAAAAACAGTAACAAGAGCTACGTGGGCACAGCACTCTTACCCCGGGCTGGCCACTCGCCTGATACTGTGTGTAACGACCAATTTAGTATTCTCATTGACCCTCGATGTAAGTGCTGCTATCAACCCCATTTTCAGATGGGTTAACTGAGTTAAGAGAGGCCAAGTGGCTAGGCCAGCCAGCCGTGGGCAAACTATGGCCCGTAGGCTGGATCCGGCCCGTTTGAAATGAATAAAACTGAAAAAAAAAAAAGACCGTACCCTTTTATGTAATGATGTTTACTTTGAATTTATATTAGTTCACACGAACACTCCATCCATGCTTTTGTTCCGGCCCTCCGGTCCAGTTTAAGAACCCACTGTAGCCCTCGAGTCAAAAAGTTTGCCCACCCCTGGGCTAGGCTAGGATTACATATGTAGAGAGAGAGAAATTGGGATGATTGTCTCTTATTTCAACTCTGGATGACCTCTTGATTGTTTTATTTCATTTGGAGAGAATGAGGAAAGTCTAGATTTAAGACTCTTTAAGAATGACAGATTGGAATCAAATGTTCCCCCTATAGGTTCTATCCTTGAATATGACCTCTGACCCCTGCTCCCCCTTCCCTCTGGGATTACCTCTGATACACCTCTGCCCTAACCCTTGTTTTCCCCAGAGGACTGTCCTAGATCTGGCCCATGGAACCACAAAGGGCTGGGTGCTCACTGTTATACTCCCACATTTCCTTTAAGATGACATGTTTCTAGATGATAACAGTGGTTGGGTATCTCTAAACTAGTTCTCCATGTCACCTGCCTGGCAATGGCAGAGTGCCCGGGGTGGGAGCAGGGGTGGGAGGGCCCTCCGAGAAGGGTATAGCAGTCAATGTATGTCTCCCAGGATCCATGAGCTGCATTTCATGGATGAGCTGGTCAAGATGGAGGCCCATGATGCTGAGGTGCTATGCCTGGAGTACTCCAAGCCTGAGACTGGTGAGCCCGTGGCAGGGGGAAGGCAGGGGAGTGGCCCCCCCCCCGGCAGAGACACATAGAGGGGTAATTGGTATCTGGTAGGACTCTGAATGACAGCTGGAAGTCCTGTGTTTAATAAGGGCCCCTGTCTTGGGCCCTGGGACCAAGGTGACTAGGACTCCAGAAAGCAAGGCACTGGCAGGCAGGACTGGACTTGACTTGCTTACCCTGGTGCCCAGTCCCCTGAAGAGGTGAATGCCGAATGTATGAATAAGTTCATCCTCTGCTAATGAAGATAGATTGATAGTTAAACATGCTATTTTCAAAAAGGTTTAATGCCTACAGAAAAATTACAAGAATATTATAGGGAAGTGAGGTGTCGGAGGCGCCGCTGGGAGCTGCGACGTCCGAGGCCGGGAGCCACCGCCGCTGCAGCCATGGTGTCAGTAATTAACACTGTGGACACCTCCCATGAGGACATGATTCACGATGCCCAGATGGACTACTATGGCACCCGCCTGGCAACCTGCTCATCAGACAGGTCCGTCAAAATCTTTGATGTACGCAACAGAGGGCAGATCCTCATCGCAGACCTCGGGTCATGAAGGACCAGTGTGGCAAGTGGCCTGGGCCCACCCCATGTATGGCAATATCCTGGCATCCTGCTCCTATGACCGAAAAGTTATTATCTGGAAAGAGGAAAACGGCACCTGGGAGAAGACGCACGAACACACAGGACACGACTCCTCAGTAAATTCTGTGTGCTGGGCCCCCCATGACTACGGCCTAATCCTGGCCTTTGGGAGCTCAGATGAGGCCATCTCCCTGCTGACCTACACTGGGGAAGGCCAGTGGGACGTGAAGAAGATCAACAATGCTGCACTGCCATCAGCTGGGCCCCTGCTGTTGTACCTGGAAGCCTCATAGACCAGCCTTCAGGACAGAAGCCCAACTACATCAAGAAATTTGCCTCAGGCGGCTGTGACAACCTCATCAAGCTGTGGAAGGAGGGAGAGGATGGCTAGTGGAAGGAGGAACAGAAGCTGGAAGCACACAGTGACTGGGTTCGAGACATGGCCTGGGCCCCTTCCATTGGTCTCCCCACCAGCACCATCGCCAGTTGTTCCCAGGATGGTCATGTGTTCATTTGGACCTGTGACGATGCCTCAAGCAATACGTGGTCTCCTAAACTACTGCACAAGTTCAATGATGTTGTGTGGCACGTGAGTTGGTCCATCACAGCCAACATTCTGGCCGTCTCGGGTGGAGATAATAAGGTGACCCTGTGGAAGGAGTTAGTCGACGGGCAGTGGGTGTGCATCAGTGATGTCAACAAGGGCCAGGGTTCCGTGTCTGCTTCCGTCACAGAGGGCCAGCAGAACGAGCAGTGACAAGACTGGCGGGCCCAGCTCCCCACCTGCCAATTCCTGGACCAACTGACCAAACAGCGGCAAGGAAGCGCTCCAACAAGATGACTTTCCCAGGAATAGTTAAAACTGCAACGAGATTGATCATCTGCCTTAACATGATTTGATATGGTTTGTAATTTAAAAAGCACTCATTATGAGGGAGAAACTACAAATGATCTATTATTTAAAAATATTTTTTGGCCATTTTTATGTACCTTTTGGGTTCAGGCATTATTTGGGAGTTTTTGTTTCCAAAGTAATTAAACATGCTGTTTATAAAAATATATATATATATATATATATATATATATATATATATATATATATATATATATATATATATATATATTATAATGGCCGTAACCGGTTTGGCTCAGTGGATAGAGCGTCCGCCTGCGGACTCAAGGGTCCCAGGTTCGATTCCGGTCAAGGGCATGTACCTTGGTTGCGGGCACATCCTCACTAGGGAGTGTGCAGGAGGCAGCTGATCTATGTTTCTCTCTCATCGATGTTTCTAACTCTCTATCCCTCTCCCCTCCTCTCTGTAAAAAATCAATTTTAAAAAAAAAAGAATATTATAATGAACACCCACATGTTCTTTAGTCAGATTCTCCACGTTTTTTTCTTTTAAATTCTGTCTGACTCTGTGACTGTATAATGACTTTATCTGCTTCCCCTTTCTCCATTTCTCTCTCTGTGTTTGTGTGTATATATACACACATGTAATAAAATAATAGCATATACATTCTCTTTTTTACTAAACTATTTGAGAGTACTAGTAAATTGTAGGTATGATGCCCATTCACCTTTAAATGCTTCTGTGAGCATTTCCTAGGGCTTATCAAATGTGGGAGTTTCATTTTGATGCTATATTGTCATCTTATGGTCCTTATTCACATTTTGCCAAGTGTCCCAATATTGTCCTTTTAGCACCTTTGTTTTTCCAATCCAGGTTCACATGAGAGAAAGAGCGAGGGAAACGAGGGAGGGAGAGAGAGAGAAAAAAAAGAGAGAGAGAGGAGAGAGAAACATCAATATAAGAGAGACGCATCTATTGGTTGCCAGGATCGAACCTGTAACCCAGGTGTGTGCCCTCGACCGGGAATTGATCCCACGACCCTTCAGTGGGTGGGCCAGCACTGTAACCATTGAGAAACACAACCAGGGCTAGACCAATCATTTTATAGAGTTTCCTTCAATTTGGGTTTGTCTGTTTTCCTCATAATTTGATTTCGATAATACATTCTTGGTAGGAATGTAACTTAGGCAGAGGTATATCCTCATATGTTAATGATCTTTCCCATGCTCTTCTTTCCTTCTTCCTTCCCTGGCACCCTCTATCCCACTAAACTTTCTTTGAATCTCTCTTTATTCAGTTTATCTTTCCTGAGTTCCCTTCCACCTCTAGTTGTATGTTAGACCTCAGATGTACCAGGTGAACAGCGTAGGCACGGTCTAAAGGGGCCAGCAGGGCCTGGCTGGAGTGGCTCAATGGTTGAGTGTTGATCTATGAACCAGGAGGTCATGGTTTGATTTCTAGTCAGGGCACATGCCCGAGTTGCGGGCTCAATCCCCAGTGTGGGGCATGCAGGAGGCAGCTATCAATGACTCTCTCTCATCATTGATGTTTCTATTTCTCTCTCTGTCTTCCTTCTTCTCTGAAATCAATAAAAATATATTTAAAAATAAATAAATAAAGGGCCCAGCAGGGAAGGCCTAGTGATAGAAGGAAGTGTGGCAGTGGGTTGGTAGTCAGTAGGGCCTGGACAAGGCCCATGTAGTCAGAGCTCAGAGAGTGAAGGGGCAGTGTTTTGGGGAAGCTGAGAAGTTAATAGGGCTTCACCTGGCATGCCAAGGTGTAGGAAGGAGTGCTGGGCTCTATTACAATGTCTGCTGGATTAATGCCTGGATTAATGGGATGTGAAATGCCAGGATTTGGGGGGATTGGGGAAAGATTGCACGGAGCTAAGGGAGTGTTCCCTTTCTGGGTTTGGAGCAAGTTAGCAGCAATTATGGAACCAAAGACCTGGAAAGTTCAGCCATGCTGCTCTCTAGGAGGCCACGGCATCAAGTAGTCTCCGGGGAACCCAGGGCCACCCTCTCCACTCACAGGGCTTACCTTGCTTGCCTCGGCCAGTCGGGACCGACTGATCCATGTGCTGAACGTGGAGAAGAACTACAACCTGGAGCAGACCCTGGATGACCACTCCTCCTCCATCACGGCCATCAAATTTGCAGGTAAGTCCCTTCCCTCCCACTTCCACCACCTCATTTAATGGGTTCCTTTGGCTGCAAGTAACAGCAAAAACTCTTCAGCTTAGACCAAAAAAAGGGAGAAACAAACTCTAGATTCAGACACAGCTGGAGCCAAAGGTTGAATTTTTAAAAATTAAATTATTAGGACTCTTTCCCTCTGTTAGCTATGCTTTTCTCTGGAGGGCAGGATCTTGGTTGTCACTGGGCCACTGGAGAGAGATCTCCCTCCTTCCTATCCATTTTGGCAGAAATTGGAACCGACTTCCCTTTTGCTGGTTTGAGGCACCTGCCCTTTACAGATCAGCTATTGGTGCCAGGGCTTTAGAGGGTTCTCTTCGGCCAGGTCACGCTCATGTGCCCAGCCACCGCCTACCTCCGCTCCTGATCCTGGAGGACTGGCACTAGATGAGTGCTGGTCCCCAAAAAGAAATCAGGGTGCCAATCCTATGAGAGGACAGGATGAGCACTGGTGACATTGACAGGAAAATAAGTAACAGTGACAATTGCTGGAGGCTAATTCTTTGCTGGGGATTATCCTTGTGCCATCCCAGTAGTATCCCCTTCCTTAACCCATTTTATAGCCAGAGTCACACAGCTAGTAGGTGCAGGCCTAGGATCTTGCCTATGGCTATCCTTCTCCATAGCTCATGCTCAACCAGGAAATCAAAGGGATTCTTCCAAGGCTGAAAAGATTCAGTATGGAGATCCCTGTCCCTCAGGAGTTCCAAGGGGGAGGGAAGGCAGGCCCTGTGGGATGTAAATGATCCCACATGTTCAAAATTCTATTTAAGGAGTATATATTCATGGGAGAATACATTCATCTAGTCTAAGTTCTTGTCTATGAAATGTTATTTACATATAATTTTGTGACTGAGAATGTATTAATGTCCCTTGGTCCTCCCCACTTCTTGCCCTGCCTCTCTAGCTAAGGTGATAGGACGCTGAGCAAAAACAAGTTAACTATGTTTTCTGTGTCTTGATGAAGACCTCACAAAAGCTGATCAACTAAAACTTCTCAGACATCCTTAAAACCCTGCTCTTTCCATTGGCTAGAGGTAGTTAGAATAAATCAGCAAATCTGGCAGTTTGGCCCCTCACCTTTTTTTCCCCCCTCACCTTTTTTTTCCCCCCTCACCTTTTTTTAAAAAATTAATTTATTGATTGATTTGAGAGAGAGGAGAGCGATGGAGGGAAGAAGAGAGGGAGGAAGAGAAAGAGAGAAATATATATATATAGAGAGAGATCTGCTGTTCCACTTATCTATACATTCATTGGTTCATTCCTGTATGTGCCCTGACCAGGAATCAAACCCACAACCTTGGTGTATGGGGATGACTCTCTAACCAACTGAGCTACCCAGCCAGGGCACTGACCTCACCTTTAATAAATGGTCTAGATCCAAGAAAGATGATAATTGGGCCAGGAGTTGGTCCTTTAGGCCACCTTCTGAAAGGTGGGCCTTCATTAGAGCCCCAGCCAGTCTGAGAGGATGAAGCTTATAAATCCAGCTCCTAAGTGCCCCACTCTGCCAGACTGGCTCACTTGGTTATGCTCAAAACATTACCAATAGTCAATATAAACTGGGCACCAGTCAGTCCTAACCTGTCTGAAACTACCCTGCTAAAGAAGGACTCAGTCTTCTAACTCTTTCCTGTGAGGTGTGTCCAAACAAGTAGAAGATAGTACATATAGTTTACAGAATATAAAATGTGCCATATGACAACATTTCAATCAATATCAGGCTGCCTATATGAAGGTGGTTCTATAACATAATGGAACTGAAAAATTGCTATAGCCTAGTGCAGTGGTCAGCAAACTCATTAGTCAACAGAGCCAAATATCAACAGTACAACGATTGAAATTTCTTTTGAGAGCCAAATTTTTTAAACTTAAACTATATAGGTAGGTACATTGTTATTAACTTAATTAGGGTACTCCTAAGCTGGCCTTTGCTAAAAAACGTCCTCAATCTGATTGAGGTACGTTTGCTGAGGTCGACCCCTTCCAACTCGCCCATCCACACTCGTCTTGTATACTTGTTTCGTCTATCTCCTTTCCGCAAACCGACTTCTGCGCATGGGCCATGAAGTTTCAATCGCACTGTACGTGTGCGCCCGCACGTGGTATTTTGTGGAAGAGCCATACTCAAGGGGCCAAAGTGCCACATGTGCTCGCGAGCCGCAGTTTGCCAACCACTGGCCTAGTGATATCGTAGCCACTGTAATATCACAATGCAAAGTACTCATGTGTTTGTAGTGATGCTGATGTAAACAAATCTTAGCTGCCAGTCATATAAAAGTATAGCACATACATGCCCTAACCGATTTGGCTCAGTGGATAGAGCGTCGGCCTGCGGACTGAAGGGTCCCAGGTTTGATTCCGGTCAAGGGCATGTACCTTGGTTGCGGGCACATCCCCAGTAGGGGGTGTGCAGGAGGCAGCTGATCAATGTTTCTCTCTCATTGGTGTTTCTATCTCTCTATTCCTCTCCCTTCCTCTCTGTAAAAAAATCAATAAAATATATATTTTTTAAAAAGTATAGCACATACAATTACATGCAGTACATAATAATAATAATAATAATAATAAACACCTAAGTTACTGGTTTGTGTATTTACTATATTTTAGCATGTACTCTTTATACTTATAAAACAGTTTTCTACACAACAGTATGCCGTGTTACACTGGCAGCAGCCTTATACACCTTGTCTAACTGAGTCTCTTGATCTTATCATTTTCTCTAATGCTTGATTTAATTTTGTGTAGTAACATGCTGTACAGGCTTATAGTCTGGGAGCAATGGGCTATCCCATACAGTCTAACCATGTAATAGGCTGTATCATCTAAGTGCACTCTGTGATGTTATCACAATGACAAAGTCACCTGACAACACATTTCTCAGAGTATATCCCCATCATTAAGAGGCACATGACTGTAATACAGTGAATATCCACATCAAGGTTCATAGTCAATAGGTATGAACTAGAACACATACACCAATTTTTTTAATATATATTTTGTTGATTTTTTACAGAGAGGAAGGGAGAGGGATAGAGAATCAGAAACATCAGTGAGGGAGAAACATCGATTAGCTGCCTCCTGCACACCCTCTACTGCGGATGTGCCCGCAACCAAGGTACATGCCCTTGACTGGAATCGAACCTGGGACCCTTCAGTCCCCAGGCCGACGCTCTATCCACTGAGCCAAACCGATCAGGGCTACACCAGTTTTTTATAGCCAGCGATTGTTCTGATTGTTCTTGGTCCTAACATTACTAAATGTTTAGATCTACCACCCCAGGTGAAAAAGCAGAACAGTAACAGTAACTTGCAGGCCCTCTCTGGGTCCTTCTCATGTCACACTCCCTCCTACAAATGGCTCACGCCCTTCTGTGAGCCAGTGACTCCTGCTTGAGTAACATCTTAACTTGCATGTCAGTCCTGGGCTCTCTCAAATGTCTTGTCATGAAGGAGCAGCATCTGTTGTACCAAGCCTCTGAATATTTATTTTGTCTTTTAATTTTCACCTCAACTCTGTGAGATATTTGTGCTATTATTCTATAAAGAAAGAATAATAGCCCAAGCAGTGTGGCATAGGGGTTGAGCATCAATCTATGAACCAGGAGATCATGGTTCAATTCCCGGACAGGTTACATGCCCAGGTTGCAGGCTTGATCCCCAGTAGAGGGCGTGCAGGAGCAGCCGATCAGTGATTCTCTCTCATCATTGATGTTTCTATTTCTCCCTTCTTCTTTGAAATCAATAAAAATAAAAAATATATTTTTAATAAAGGAAGAACAATAATAAAAGTGCTTACCAGGTGGCAGCCACTGTTCCAAAGGTTTCACACTGTTTCTTAGGGCAGGGGCCATTATAGGCCCATTATACAGATAGGAAGCTGAGGTTTGAAGAGGAAGCATGGTTCAGAGCACAGCATTTAACCAGAGAATGCCAGGCTTCAGTCCTGGTCCTGTCCTGACTCTCTGTGCACCCTGGGACAAGACTATGTGACTCAGCCCCTGGGTCACATTTGTGTAATGAGTGGCTAGTGAGCAGTCAGGCAGAGGGAAGCACAGGTGGCATGGGGCCTGGCCTGAGATATGTGGGGATATTCTGATAGTTCTTGATGGCATGAGCCTCCCAGAAGTCTACCTGTCTTAGACATGGTGCCCCTTCTGTGTACCTGGCTTTTGTTTCCCTATCTGTCCTTGTTCAACAGAGGCCTCCCTTGCAGCTGCTCCACCTGTACACCCTCAAACACAGTGCTCACATCTTACAGACTCCTATCTGCACCTAGCACCCTCCTCACCTCTGGAAAGCCCTCCCTGACCCCTAGCAGAATTCCCTTGCAGTGGAGTTCTGTAGCTAGGATCCTGGCCCTAGTCAGGCCCAGTGGTGACCTAATACACCACCTCCTCCTCTTCCAGGCAACAGAGACATCCAAATGATCAGCTGTGGAGCCGATAAGAGCATCTACTTTCGCAGTGCGCAGCAGGTAGAGTGAGGTGGCCTCCTTGGGGGCTGGGGTTTGGGGGCTTTTCAGAGTTGTCCTTTGAAGGCCCTGCCTGCCCTGCCAGGGCTCCGATGGGCTTCACTTTGTCCGTACTCACCATGTGGCAGAGAAGACCACCTTGTATGACATGGATATTGACATCACCCAGAAGTACGTGGCTGTGGCCTGCCAGGACCGCAATGTGAGGTAAGGAACTGCGCTGGGCTCTTACTCGGCCTGGCCTTGGCTGCTTTATAAGTGGGGCCTGTATGGGACCTAGTTAAGTCTGTTTTCTCATGAGCTATCTGCTCTCCTTCACCCCGCTCATCTGGTCCCTGAGAAGCTGAGTGGGCAGAGGGACCCAGCAGGTGTTTCTTAGGAGCTGGATTCACCTAGGCTTAGCCTCCAGATTAGCAGAGGGTTCCTTCAAGCTCTCCAGAAGCCTATGTGGGGTGACTGAGAGGTGCTGATATGGCTTATAAATGTATTCTTTCACCTATATTCCCTGAGCACTTGTCTGGGATAGACAGTAGCAGCAGTGAGCAGGGCAGCTCCAGGCCCTGCCTTCACAAAGCTCACAGTCCTGTGGAGGAGAAGTGGACACTTCACCAGGCAGTGACAGCATGAAGTGGTCAGGGCTGGGATAGGGGAAGCCAGAGGGGTGGGCTCTGGAGAGATACCTGAACCCACCTGGGAATAAAGCAGGGTCTGGTGGAAGGAATGTCTGAACGGAGACTGTGAAGGACCCAGAGGACTGTGCCAAAGGAGGGGAGAAGAGAGTGTCCAGAGGGCATAGCATGCACAAAGAGGTTCTCACCTCCTTCATTTGCTCATTCAAATTGGGTGCCAGGCACTCAAGCTTGCTCTATGGCAGGGAAGAGAGGCATTAACTCAACAGACACCCTAATAAGTAATTTCCATGATTTCATCCTGAGATGGGATTTCAGTCCAGACATCGAACGGGGGATAAGCAGTGGCAGTGGGCTTCCAGAGAGAGGAGGAGGGGGATGGGCGGGTCCATGTTGGCCATATTCTGCAACCACCTCCCCAGAGTCTACAACACCATGAATGGAAAGCAGAAGAAATGCTACAAGGGCTCCCATGGCGATGAAGGGTCTCTGCTGAAGGTGAGGAGCCACGGCCCCCAGGGTGAAAACTAAACACAGACCCCACACCAAGGCTCCCCTTTGTATCTGCTATCCTGGTCAAAGGATCACTTGCTGGCCAACTATTCACTCTGGTCTGGCTGAGAGCCAAAGAGTAGCCCACACTGCTTCACCTTTATTTACTGAGCCCTTCCCCAAGTGGAGCCGTTTTGAGTGGCAACAGAATGTGGTGGGAAGATTCAGAAAGGCCTGGGCTCTCTTGCCAGGCTTATCCCCTGCCTGTGTTATCCAGGCCAAGGCAAGGACCTTCTCAGAGCCTCTGGACGGGGCAAGAGTTCACACTGACTGTAACCTTGGGCAAGTGTTTTCTTTCCAGTCTGGTTCATCATCTGTAAAATGCAGATACAGAGAGCTTCTGTCACAGGGGTGTTCTGTGGAGGAAATAAGTCACACAGGTATAGTGCTAAGCACAGGGCCTGGCTGCCATCAGTACCATTGTTGTGGCTGTTAATTTCTTTATCTGTAAAATGGGAACAGGAGTTCTTATCGAATCAGGGTGTGTGTCATGAGGGCTATCTGGGATGAGTCCATGTGCCAAGTGTTCAGCACGAGGGTGATCCTCAATCAGTGGGGGCTGGGAGGGTGGGGAGAAGCAGGCAGCACAAAGCATCACTTGCATCCTCTTCTCGGCAGGTCCACGTGGACCCCTCAGGCACCTTCCTAGCCACAAGCTGCTCTGATAAAAGCATCTCGGTGATAGACTTTTACTCGGGCGAGTGCATTGCCAAAATGTTTGGCCATTCTGGTGGGTGTACCTCCCTACGTGAGACATCTCCCCACCTGTCCCCACATAGCCTTCTGACTCAGAAGGTCAATGCAGCTTCTCTGCTCTGTTTCTAGAAATTGTCACCGGCATGAAGTTCACCTATGACTGTCGTCATTTGATTACAGTATCTGGAGACAGGTGGGAAAGGCGTCGAGGCTGCCCCTGGCTGACCTCCCTTGAGGAGTGGGTGGGACCTACACTGTGGGGAGAGCAGGGGCTCAGAGACTGGAAACACCAGGCTCACAACCTGCCTGTGCAGAGAGCTCTTCTGAGTGTTCCAGCTTTCTCTCTCCTTGATCAGCATGCATCTTGGTGTCACACCCAGCCCTGAGTTCAAATCCCATATCTGCTACTTATTTATTTGTGACCTTGAGCAGGTCATTTCCCTCTCTCAGCCTCAGTTTGCAACTTTGTAAGAGAGTTGATACCATCTACCTTGAATTGATATGGTGAAAATCAAATGTGATGATCATATATGTCATTCTGATATATTTCCTTATATAAATTATATGTATACTAATTTATAATAAATAAATAAAAATAAATTTCTTACCACATGGTTGTTACTCAAAGAAGTCCCTTTTGTCACTCCCTTCAATTTACTACAATGCTTTCTCACAGCCCCCTTCGTTGGTCTGGAGGACTTCAGAACAGGTCCTGGTTAGCTGTTCTGGAGCCTACGCAGGATGTGGACCTGACATGGTCTGGAGCCCCTGCACTAAGCTGATGGGCTGTGTTTTCCGGAGGTGCCAGGAAATTCGGTCTTGGCTGTGATGACTCAGGTGGCTTCAGAGTTAGATTGCAGCCATAGTCATTGTTCCTCCCCCTCCACATCTCTCTTTGGCCTCTACAGCTGTGTGTTCATCTGGCACCTGGGCCCAGAGATTACCAACTGCATGAAGCAGCACTTGCTGGAAATTGACCATCTGGAGCAGCAGCAGCAGCAGCAGCAGCAGCAGAATACAAAGGATGGGAAATGGAGCAGCCACCCCAGGTCCTGGCAGCCAACTATACATACCCCATCTGTCCTCCCTCAGAGGAATATGTTCCTGCCCTAGGCCCCAAGATGCATGATGCTGGGGACATAGCCACAGCCAGGACAGCCCTGGGCCCTGCCTTCTGTGCACTCGCAGTCTAGGATGGGAGGTGGACTTTGAATACAAAGTTGTGACAACACATATGAGAAGGGTTTTGGAGTGGAAAAGCAAAGTATTTGGAGAGCCTGTGAGCACTGTAATATGGGAAGCCCCGGGAGGCTCCGGGTGTAGGGCGGAAGGTCAGGACGGGGTCCAGTGGCATTGAGATATCTTCTACTCTTTAAAGTTTTTATGCTGAAAGACCACTTTTATTTGGAGTGAATTCATGCTCTAGTTTTTTATTTAGGATTTTGGTTTGGAGGTCTGTTTTATTGGGAGATTATGGGATTTTTTTTTTTTTTTTTAATCTCTCTCCTGCTCCTGGAGCTGTCCTTATCTCTTTGTCTTGAGGCTTTGTCATTGCCTCCCTGTGGGGACCAGCCCTTGATATATGCTGCCTATCCTGCAGTGGTTTTGGAGATATTGTAGATATAGGCACCTAGGGAGAGAGCAGCTACCTTTGGCTCCTGGTTTTGAGTCTCACACCCTACCCTGGGGCTGGGGCTGGGGCAGGTCCTGGTGCCAGTGCCCACCTCGTGTCAAGCATGTTTTAGTCTCCTGTATTCCAAAGGAGCTAAAAATCTCATTGCTACCCCCTACTTCCTAAAACAGAACCCAGCAGCTCAATACTTAAGCCCCACTATCTGCTTTGCTTTTCAAAGGTCCCATTGCTGTGGCTCTTGGAGTGTTTGTCTTATTTTTTGAGCCCAGACTTTCTCATATCTCATTTATTATGGTGATATGTTTCTAGCAGAGAAGTGAGACCTCCCAGCACCATCTTTTTTTTTTTTAAATATATTTTATTGATTTTTTTACAGAGAGAAAGGGAGAGGGATAGAGAGTTGGAAACATCGATGAGAGAGAAACATCGATCAGCCGCCTCCTGCACACCCCCTCCTGGGGATGTTGCCCGCAACCAAGGTACATGCCCTTGACCGGAATCGAACCTGGGACCTTTCAGTCTGTAGGCCAACGCTCTATCCACTGAGCCGAACCGGTTAGGGCTCCCGGCACCATCTTTACCAGAAGTTAGTAATATGTTCATTTGGAACCTAGCACAGGGCCCTGGCCCTAGGCAGGTCCCTCTAGTACCCTACTTACCTATTTCTCTCCTTGACTTCCTCATTCCTGGTTTCAGGCAAGAGACATATGCATCCATGCCCAACAAGATTTGCTCCCTAAGATCTGGAGAGCAGACAGAGGATGAGCTGGAGGAAGAGTGTGAACCTGAAGAATTACTGAAGACGCCATCCAAAGAGAGCTTGGATTCAGGTTGGGAAAGGGGCCCATCCAAAGGAGCCCTCTTTTGATCTCTGTCAGTGTAGGAGTCATTGCTAGGTTTCACCCACTGCTTTGTTTTCATGCCTGGCACATACTAAAGTTCAATAATCATATTTTAGCCAGGACTCTCTCAGTGTAATAGCACCAGACTCTCATTGGCTTAAACTGGAAAGAGAATTTATTGGTTCATGTACCTGAAAATGTAAGAGGATTGGCTTTGGCATAGCTGGATCCAGGTAGTCAGGTGATGTTAAAGGAATGTATTTTTCTGTGTCTCTTAGATCTACTTTTCTCCATATTGGCTTCCTTTCCTGGGAGGGGTGTAAAGAGGATGTCCCAGAAGAAACAGAGCATGTTAACCAGAAGACAGAACAAATTTTATAGTTCAGGCAAAAGGGAGAGCAGTAGCTTAATGACTTTACAAAAGACCAGGCCCTCTATAAATTTCTGCTCCTCTGCATATTGCCTTGTGACGTAGGCCCTCATGGTTGTAAGATAGTTGCTTAAGTTCCAGGCATCAGAAGCATGGTTGAATAGGACATTTCCTCCCAGAATCTTTTAGAAAGGAACCTTTTCCCAGAAGCCCTGACAGACTTTTCTCGGGTCCCCCTGGCATGATTGCTCCAGCTATGAGAGAGGCTGGGAATAGTGATTAGCACTAGGTGCTTTTATTGTGGGTGGTGGGCTCCAGCAACAAGGGGCCAACAGGCACAGGCCAACTGATGGCTGATTGGCAGGCAACAGAATCATGAGAATTCAGTTTTGGGGGAAATCAGGATAAGTTAATTTTCTTCATCACCCACCCTCACTCCTGATCCAGTGTCCTCTCCAGGTGTGACTCCTTATAGGCCTTTTCATGAACATTAATATACATATGTACGTATCCATAGGAAACACAAATTTATGCCCATAAATTGTATTATACTACGGTATCGTTCTGTATCTTTTTCCTCTCAAAAGTATCTTATCTACCTGTATGTTGGTGGCTACAGAGCAGAGACTTCTCTCTTTTAACCAGCACCATAGAGGGTATTTTAAGTTATTCCCTCTGGGTGGGTATTTAGGCTTTTTCTAACTTTATACTGTTGTGCAGGAGGCTATGCTGACCAGCGCTAGTCCTCCTCAGGCATTTGTGAGAGTGTTTCTCCAGGACAAAGGCTGAGGACTGGCAAGGCTAGGCCCTGGGTTAGTATATTTTTTCTCTTAAAAGAGAACCCTAAGGGCCCTCCAAATCTACTTACTGCCTCACCCATTTTCCCTCTTCCTTCCCCCATTTTTTTGCCAGCATTTGATAGTATGAAGCATTTTAATTTTGGTCACATCTTATGGGTAAAACATTATATCCCATTGTGTAAATGTGCATTTCCCTGACAATTAGTGAGGTTGAGCATCTTTTGATATGTCTGTGGGTTCTATATTGTCTGCTTGGAGAATTGCCCATTTATATATGTTGCCCATTTGGTTGTTGGGTTATTTATTCTCTTTTCATGGATTCTGTGTATCTCTTCAGATCCTCAGTGCCTGCTGACCAATGGCAAGCTGCCCCTCTGGGCAAAGAGGCTGGTGAGTCTGCCTGGAGACTGACACCTGGGAACTAGCACAGTAGGGGTACTCTCCTCCATGTTCTTATTTATTTTCCTCTCCATATCTCTCTTCCCTGGAGAACCCCATCACCCTTCTAGTCTCAGCTTAGATAGCCCTTCATTCAAGCAGCATGTATTTACTGAGCACCTACCCTCTGCTAGACATTGAAATGGCCATTAGACACAGCAATGAATAAGGCAGACAAATCTCTGCCTTCACAAGCTCATTTTCTTACATAGGAGATGAACAAGATCCACAATAAACTATTTTTGGAGCTGGTAAGTGCTATGAAGGGAAAAAAATTGAGAAAGAAAATAATATTAGGATTGAATGGATGATTGTTATCTTTGAGGAGGGGCAGGCTAGGAGCTGGTAGTATACTAGTAGAAGCTGGTAGCAGAATCCTAAACCCTAGGTTGGAGGGTTTATTTTAGGAACAATATCAGGCCTCAGATCAGGCTTGCAGGGAAATACCTCCTGCAATCCTCTTCCCTGCAGACAAGATCAGGGCATCTGGCCATGCTCTCTCAGGCCCCCAAGCTTCCCGTTATTACTGTATACTAGAGGCCCGGTGCACAAAATTCGTGTGCAGGTATGGTCCCTAGGCCTGGCCTGTGATCAGGGCCATCTTCCCTGGCTGCCCACAGCTGGCCGCCCCCCCCCCCCCCGCCACTACCCATCTCCGGTTCCCCATTTGCCATCAGATGATCGGAGCCTGCTGGCCAGGGGAAGGGACCAAGAGGTCAGCCGTTTCTGCCCA
Organism: Myotis daubentonii; assembly: GCF_963259705.1. NCBI lineage: Eukaryota > Metazoa > Chordata > Mammalia > Chiroptera > Vespertilionidae > Myotis > Myotis daubentonii. Next base: position 25,645,662 of record NC_081854.1, on the reverse strand, counting down.
CTCGTTGGCCCTTCTCCCGCTGTGGGTCACCCTTCGTGTGTGGGGTGACCAGCAGGACGGCGGCCTTGGCCTGGTGCCACCTGCGTCCCCCGCCACCCACCCCCAGTTCCCCATTCGCCATCGGGCAATTGGAGCCTGCCGGCCAGGGAGAGGAATCAAGAGGTGGTCAGTGTGACTCATAGTGACTAGTCAAATTGTCGTCTGGTCATTCCGTTGTTAGGGTCAATTTGCATATTACCCTTTTATTATATAGGATAGAGGCCCGGTGCATGGGTGGGAGCCAGCTGGCCTGCCCTGGTGAGCCGTCATGGTGGGGGTCCCTGCTGGGGGGCAGGGCCACAGTCGTTCTGGTCTCTGGTCTTTCCGTCATTTCGATCACTGGGCTTTTATTATATAAGATTATAATTGGAATTACATTCAACAAATAATCACTGTACATTTGCTTTGTGCAAGCTTTGTTTTAAGTCTTTTACGTGTGTTACCTCATTTAATTCTCATTGAGATATGGGCTTTTCATATCCCCATTTCACAATAGGGAAATTGAGGCCCAGAGAGGTTAAGTAACTTGTCCAGGGTCACACAGCTAGGAATTAGAGGACATGGAATCAACCCTAGGTGGCCTGAGTTCTCAAACACCCACCCTCCACTGTCTCAAGCAACAGTCTGGGTAGCAGACATCAGTGGGCTGGACCAGGGTGGGAGGGGAAGTTTCTGTATCTTGGATGTGTTTGAATGACAAAGCTGACAGGTTTTGCTGAAGAAATACAATGTGGAGTATGAGGGACAGAATAAGAGAGAGGAATGAAGGATGACCTTCAATGTTTGGGGCCTGAGCAACTGGAAAGAATAGCTGAGATGGGGAAGGCTTTCGGAAAGTAGATTTGGGGGGAAGATCAGTTTTCTTTGTGTTTGCTTTGAAATATCCACTAAACATCCATTGGAGCTCTAGGGCAGTTGCATGTATACTTCTGAAGTCTAAGAGCAAGGTTCAGGCTGGAGATAGATGTCTGGAAGTTATTTCTGAGTAGTCTTTAAAGCCAAGAGACTGGATGAGGTCTGTGCAGTCCCTGGCCCTTATTGGAGTTCGTGATCACTTGGCTGGCTGCCTGACCATCTCATCATCCTCAGCTTGGAGATGATGATATGGTGGATGGCTCAGCCTTCTACACCAAGCACAGCTACCAGCCACATGGCCGCTGGGCAGAGCGGGCTGACCAGGAGCCCCTCAAGACCATCCTGGATGTCCGTGACCTGGATTGCTACTTTACCCCCTTGAAGTCCGACAGTCTGGAGGACTCCGTTCTGGATATAGTGAAGCCACAGAGCCTGGCAGGCCTGCTGAGTGAGGTAAGGACTGCCCCTGCTCCACAACTGTCTGCTTAGGACCTGGGGCCTCAGTGCTCTCATTTTGAAAACAGGCCTACCTCCCACTTCAGGGGCACGAGAGGATTGCCTGAGATGGCAGAGGGCAGAAGGGTGAGCCCAGGCCCGGTGCAGAGTGAGACTTCTTAGGGCAGACCAGGAATCTAGGAGATGGGTCACTTTGAGGATTAAGAGCTTGGGCCCAAGAGCAGGCCTGTGCCTGAGTAGAGGGGCATTTGAACAAGTGGAGCTCGGCTCTACCTCTTCCCTGCTGTGTGAATTAGAGCAAGGCTTGCCTCTCTGGGTTTCAGTTTTCAAAAATATAGACACTTTAAAAAAAAGATGACTAAAAAGATTTCTTAAAATGGTTATTGAAAAATAGCCCTCAGAGGCCTGGCTGGGGTGGGTGGCTCAATTGGTTGAGCATCATCCTGTGCATGAAACGTTGCCTGTTCGATTCCTGGTCAGGGCACACACCTGGATTGTGGGTTTGATCCCCAGTCGCAGAGCATACAGAAGGCAACCAATTGATGTTGCTCTCTCACATCGATGTTTCTCTCTATATCTACCTATCTATCTTTCTCTCTTTCTCTACCTCTCTCCCTCTCCCTTCCTCTTTCTAAGCATGTCCTTGGGTGAGAATTTAAAAAAAAAAAAAAATAGCCCTCAGAGAACTTTTACAGGAATTCAGTGCTAAGAACAGGGCCTGGGTCCCCTTAGAGGTACTGAAGCAATTTTAGTTCTTATTTTATTATTTTGCAAATAAAATTCTTCTTTATCCTATTATATGTTTTTTTTTTATTGTGGCATAATATATACATGCAGTTATGCACACATCTTAGGTAAATAGCTTGATGAATTTATTACCTGAGTATATACCTATGTATATGTACCACCAAGGTAAATATAGAGCATTTTCTACCTCCAGGAAGACCTCTGTGCCCCTCCCAGTCAGTACTTCCACCCAGGGTAACCAGCATCTGACCTTTTCACCATGGACTGGTTTGTCTGGGTTTTTTTTGTTTTTTTAATATATTTTTATTGATTTCAGAGAGGAAGGGAGAGGGAGAAAGAGACAGAAACATCAATAATGAAAGAGAATTGGTCAGCTGCCTCCTGCATGCCCCCCTACTGGGGGTCGAGCCTGCAACCTGGGCATGTGCCTTTGACCAGAGTTGAACACAGGACCCTTCAGTCCGCAGACCAATGCTCTATCCACTGAGCCAAACCAGCTAGGGCTGGTTTGCCTGTTTTTGAACTTCATATAAATAAACACTTAGAGAGTCAGAGCCATACTTACTCCTTATTTGTAAAGGGGCTTATGATAATGCAGTTGGATACAGAATGAGCTCATGGTGAACAAAAGGCTTGGTCCAGGCCCTGGTGCGCAGTGAGCATCCAATAGTGGGGGCTACCATTATGCCCAGCTTCTTTACTGTAACACTTAGAAACTTGGAGGGGCCCTGGTTGCCACAGCTGCCTCAGATGGCTGTGCCTCTTCACCCCACAGTCAGAGAGTCCCCAGGAAGATGGCTGTAGGAATCCTTCCTTCCTGCCTCTACAGAAGGAGTGCTCTGAAGCCAGAGAGGTCGTCAGCTCCCTGGAGGTAGAGGTGACCGTCCCAGGGACAGACAGGTGAGTATCCTTCACATCAAGGGGAGCCTTAGTTGGAGAGAGGAAGCCTCAGCTGATAGGCACATTCTGGAAGAACTGCTCTTGCAGTAGGCTGTGGGAGTGGGGAGGAAGGGGTATGGCCCAGATGGAGTAGAAGCCCAGCACTGCAGCGTGTTTCCATGGTTCTAGGTGGAGGTGCAGGACACTCCGGGGGGAAGGGAGCCTTTGGAAGAGGGAGGAGAGGCAAAGTAGTGTTCCCAAGGGGAGCAAGGTACAGATGCTTCGGGGTTCTGGGTAGGGACCAGTTGTTTACTAAATAGTATGTTATCATTCCCTTGCTCCACCCCTATTGGCACTGCAGCAAGTACGGCTCAGAAGAAGTGGAGAGGGAGCCTGGAGACCAGCAAGGTGACTCCTATCTCAGGGTCTCCTCCATGGGCTCGAAGGATCAGAGCAAACTTGCGGGTGAGTGGGGGCCTGGCAAGGACCCTGCTGTAGTCTATTCATCCCACCAGGCCTCTTTCTGGGCACTGATGATGACCCTAGCCCAGTTTTTCTGAAATTCAAGAGTCTATCACAGAAGACAGACATGGTCCTTGATGTTACCAGAGGATTCTGGAGCCAAACTGCCCACTGAGGGCAGCCCAGCTCTGCCACTTCCTCCAAGTGTAACCTTGTTGTCCATAAAAATAGGGGGCGAGTATTATCATCCCCATTCTCCAGATGGGGAAACTAAAATCCAGAGATAAAGTGAACCACTTACCTGACTCACCCAAAAAGAGCCTGGCTTTGGGCTCCTGACTCTCCCATATCCCCTCCCTGCTTCTTTAGATTCAGGGGATTCAGAAGCCTACTTGGAGTGTACCTTGACCACCATCCATTCCTCCCCTCCACAGCTGGACTCAGACCCTCGGTTTGATGTGACAGTGACCCCTATACCAGGTAAATGGGCCAGGCATGAGGAAGGGCAGTGCATGGGTCTTGTTTAGGGGGTGGTCATGATACATAAACACTGGCTCCACATCAGCCCTATACTTGGTGCCCACTGAGCCTCACCTGGAAGACAGAGCTATCAGTCTCAGCCTGGTGGCATCAGGGTGTGTGCTGGGCAAGTCCAGCTTTCTCCATTGTTAAGTGTCTTTGTCAGGGTATCTGCCATGACTAAATGTTGAAGGTTCTCTCCCGCTTGCTCCCTTTGCCTCTCACAGCATGCCCAGGAACTGCAGAAGAGTTGTCTCGGCCTGAGCTGGCAGGCATATCCAATGGCTCCCTGCCCCAGACCCCTGAGCAAGAGAGGTTTCTCCGCCATCACTTTGAGACGCTTACTGACACCCACCATGAGGGTAGGGCCCTGCTCCTCTCAGCCCTACCTGGGCAGGCCATCTTGTGCTAGGCACTGTGTGGGCATCTCTGGGTTAGGGCGTTCCCTAGCAGGGCTGATGAGAGTGGTGGGAGGGCATACGTTTTCTCTTCAGGACTGAGCTGCACAGTTTCTTCTTCCTGACCCAGTTGCTCGGTGTTATCTATTGATGAGGGTTTCAGATGATTTGCCTGCTGCTTTGTGGGTCTGTCTGGACCTAGGACTAGTTGGCTAGGTGGATTCTGAGGTCTCCCTTGGCATCTTCCCCTAGAGCTCTTTCACAGATCCCTAAGAGATGTGACGGCCTCTGCGGATGAGGACTTTTTTAATCCCCGGCTGAGCATCTCAGCCCAGTTCCTCTCACGTCTCCAGAAGACATCCAGGTAGGAGCTGGTGAACTGCTAAACCTTCCAACTTTCTGTATTCCAGGATGGGGCTATGTCCTCCCAAGCATCCCAGGGCAGGCACAACTGCCTGGTTTCTTCCCCACAGGCTCAACCACACCTCCCCTTCCCCGTTGCACCTGCACCTTGTGAAGTCCCCGGAGGTCAAACTCATAGACCTCCAGGGGAACCAGGCCAGAGCAGAACCAGGTACTGGCTACACCTTCCCAGGGAGGACCGATGTGAGTACTTGGGCCCCCTCCTCAGGACATAGGGCTGGGAGCTGGGAAGCCTTGTCCTCGCCTCATGGCTATGCTTGCAGGTCCTCTCTGGGAGGAAAGCTAAGGAGTCGCTTGACAACCTGGAGGACTGGTGCCCACTGAGTGAGTGTCACCATTCCTAGTAAACATCCCTGGGCTTCTCAGCAAATGGCCCTGGATGCCCAGCTGAACCATGGGTGGGGATGGGGAGGGTCCACTCAGAACCTGCAGCCATCCTGGGATGGGGCCCTCTCAAATCAATTTTGTGGCTTGGATGTGAGAGTGAACTGGCTGCTTCCTTTACAGCCCCCTGCCTCACAGGCCCACTTCCTGTGTTCCCTCCTCCTCAGCGCTGCCCACAGATAGGAAGCCTCTGGCACCCACAAACCTACCCACTCCAGGCCTCCACATTCCCTCTACCTGTTCCTATATAGAGGCCACTGCCAGTTCCTGTGCCAAGATGTCACCCAGCATTTCCCTTGAGGACAGTGAGGACCCTGTCTTGGTTGACAAAGAGAGAGGGAGACCCCTCTGCAGGCCCTCATCCCTGGGGAAGCTGGCCTCCATGGACCAGGAGCTTCAGGCCATCACCACCACAGCAGCAACCAGTTCTGACAGTGAGGGCCGAGAGCCTGCCCTGCCCTCCCAGGGCAACTATGAAGCCCGGGCCAGCTTCAAGCAAACCCTGTCAGGTGTCTGTGACAGGCTCTTACTGCCCTCACCCCCACAGGAGCCACCTACTACTTGTGTCTGGTCCCAGGAACCTGTGGCCACCCAGCCCGATGTCACAGTCACAACAGCTAGCTTCCCGGCTTCCAGCCCCGTAGATATGAGCTCCCTGAGGCTCCACAGCTCCACCTTTCTCCCAAGGCTTCTGGCCGCTGAACCCCTCAACACCCCTGCACACCCCAACAGCCCCCCACTTCCAGAGGCCATGCCTGGCAGCATCACTTCACTCCTGGAGCTCACCCCTGGTGAGTATCACCCTTGGGATAAGGGGTTGTCTCTCAAGCTCATCTCATTTAACAGCTCCAAAGGTAGGCACTTGACCTGGCCACAGGGGCTATGCCATTCATTTATTCTTTACTGAACTATTTAGTGGGCACTTTGTATGTGTTGGGCTTTTTGTTCTAGGCCCTGAGGACATGGATGGGATGAGGTGGTAAACAAGACTCCAGAGAATTGACACCTTAATTGGGGAAGATGCCCCAACTAAACCTATGAGGAAAGTGTTAAGTGTATCACGTAGTGATGTGCTGAGGGAAATAAAGAGAAAGGGTTTAAGGAGTTAGAAGCGGGGGCAGTTGTTACAGTTCTTAAAACATTTTTTTTTAATTGATTTCAAAGAAAGAGGGAGAGAGAGAAACATCAATGATGAGAGAGAATCATTGACCAGCTGCTTCCTGCATGCCCCCCACTGGGATTGAGCTCGCAACCTGGGAATGTGCCCTGACCGGGACTCCTGGTTCATAGGTTGACGCTTAACCACTGAGCCACATCAGTCAGGCTGTTGGTATAGTTTTAAACAGAATGATGAAAAAAGGCTTCAGAGAGGGTGGCATTTGAGACGCGTAGGAGGGGAGGAAAGGGAGGCTTAGGGACTGAGGGAAGTACATATTGCAGGCAGCGGGACAATAATTGGGATCAGTCCAGTCACCATGGCCTCTCTTAGACCAGCTATAAAGTTAGAGGTGTCTTTTTCATTCCCTCCCTTCTATCCCCAGATGCACTCAGTGTACTCCGGGACAGCCCTGGACACTGGGGAGAGCCTGGAGTGCCAGCCAGAGTCCTGTCCCCAGCTCCCCTTGAGGTGAGCAGTGTGGGGACCATTGTGCACAAACTACAGACTGCCTTCCAAGAAGCCCTGGACCTTTACCACCTGGTGAGCCAAGCCCAGAGTCAGGAGGAAGGGCTGAGGGAGTGCCTTGGGACTGTCTGGCCTGGGTGGTTCCTAACAATATTGACACCCTTTGCAGATGGTCTCCAGTGACCAGTTGAGTACCAAGCAGCGGCAGGCACGGACTGAGCTAGCCTCCACCTTCCTTTGGATCCACAGCCAGTTAGAGACCAACGACTGGCTGGTTGGGAGTGATGTGGCCCCAGCCCAGGCCCTCCCCAGCCCTGACCCCCCCTCCCCACCTACATTGTGCCCCCTGGCCAGCCCAGATTTGCGTGCCCTGCTGGAACACTACTCGGAGCTGCTGGTGCAGGCTGTGCGGAGGAAGGCACAGGGGGACTGAGGGTCAGCAGCCCTGCTACTTTCTGATGAAATAGGTATTTTTAAGCAAATAAACGGACAATTTGGAGGAATGGTTGCTGGTGCCTATCTTGGCACATCCACAAAGCTGCTTCAGGTGGATGCAGGGAGGGAGGGTGGAGGGCAGTGCTCTGGTGGACCATCCCAGAGAACTCTCATAAGCACTGATGCTAGGCCCTGTTCTCGGAATCTGTCAATGGGAACACGGACCACCATTCCCAGGAAGTTTTGGAACTGCAGTAATGATGATCCCAGCACTTGGTTTTTGTGTTGCTTATCCTTATAGCCCACTAAGCTGCTAAGGGATCATACGTGGTCCTTGCCCAGTGAGACCCACCTGTACCCCAGAGAGCGGCCAGTCCTTCTTTCCTACCCGCTACTGATGCCCAAGAACCCACTGGAGCTGCTGTGATCACCATGTGCCAGACCCTGACTACCAGTACACATATTACCATACCACTGGCCCCTGGGTCAGGCCCATCCTGGATCCTCTGAGAACCAGGCTTTTGTTCCCATCTGCAGCAGGGGAAATTGAGGAGAGACAAACAGGTTTATCCATTGGACAATCCGGGCAGCATTCCCAGGCCACCCAGCAGCTGGGACAGTAATTATTACCCCAGCAGGAGGACTATCCAGCTACAACAACCCATGAGCTCCCAGTACTAGTACCAGCTTCCCTAGGCAGCAGGCATCTAGCTATGTGCGTATCTGCTGAGAGGGCCACTCTTGCCACAAAAGCCCCCACTGTCCCAAGTATATAAAAAGGAAGCCAGCAGGGGTGGGGCCCTCTCCTAAAGCACAATCCTACCATGCAGACTGCTATGGCCTGAATTCCCACTTGCCTGACTTTCTCCCTGCTCTGTTTGATGGTCATGGCCCACCAGAAACAGGCTGAGAGAGATCCAGTGTCTTGCCCAGGGTCCTATAGAACTGAAACTCTAACTTAGGCTTGCCTGGTGGCAGAGGCAGACCCTTCAACATGAGGAAATGGCCTACAGCTGCCTCCATAAATATTAATATACATCACAACCAATCAGGCAGTTGTCAAAAAAAAAAATCCTGCTGGCTGGTGCCCAGGTGCCTGTCATTGTTCTACAGGGGTAGAGTGAGGAACAGGAGAAACAAAACATCTGTCCTTGTGGTATTCACCTTCTAGAGAGCAAAACACAAGATTTAAAACAATAACTGTGTAACTAGATAAGCTGAGGGAATTCACTATGCTGGTTGAAGTGTAAGGGAAGGCCTTTCTGAGGTGACATTTGAACTGAGGCTCAGTAGAGGGCACAGGCCATCTGGACATTTCAGGAAACTATCCAGGCAGAACAGCCAGTGCAAAGGCCCCATGGGAAGATCAAAGGTACATGTAAGGAATGGCAACAAAGCCAGGACAGCTGGAATAGAGTGAGCTAGGGGACAGGCAGTGAGAGGAGAATGAGATCGCACCAGGCAAGGCCTTACTGCTTCATGACATAAAAATCCAAGAAACCACCACACAATTTTCCCCCCTAAATAAAGTCCCTAATATTTGTGTTTGGGGAGATGCCCAGTCTTATTTATTTTTCAAAGCTCCCTCTTTCTGCCTTAATGAGCCCAGGTGGTCCAGGGCTAGTAGTAGGACTGCATCTCTGCCAGGCCAACAGGCCACCCCTGAAAGACGGGAGACCCCTTCTCCTTGCTCCTGCCTTGCTTGGTCACAGTCACCTAAGAGCCCTGAGGCAAAGTTTGGCATCCAAGACTCTGGACACCCAGGAGACCAACTTGAGATTCTGTCCCTTGAGAAAATTACCCCTTCTCCCACTCTGTATTATGGTTAAGCTTTCAACTCCAAGTAGCAAACACCTGGCTTATGGGGGTGCACGCTGTAGGGACATTTGTTACTCTTGACTGTTTCTGCTCTGTCGCTCCCTATGAGTCTGAGTTTCACCCTCCAGCTTATGTCTTCACAACTGCAACATGTCTGCCATGCACTCAGCAGCACACCCCCACCCATCCAGTAGCAAAAGCATGAAGCAAAACAGCCTTCAGGGTGATGCGGGGGAAATTACAAAGCCTTCCTAGACACCTTCCCCTTCAGAACAGTCACAGGCGATGGGAATGGAGATTGCTTTGATTTGCTTGGACTGACCATCTTGCCTGTGCTGGACACGGTTAAACAAAATTGGGTTCTCAGCACAAAGGAGGTGGGCTAGTAGTTCAAAAGAATCCAATATGTCTGCCACTCTCCACTTCCTAATGTCAGCTCTTCAGCCCTAGAAGGACCAGACTTTCTCTTGGACTAACCAGCTGGTTAAATCACTGCTGATGAATGTGTATGCAGGCAGTTTATGGACCAGCAGGAAGAGAAGAGCATGTTCTCATGGGCTATTTCAGAGAGTTTAGTGAAGGAATAATTTGCAAAGGAGTGGGCAGGGGAGAGTGAAACCACAGCACCTCGGACGTGGTACCAAAGGAGAGCTGTCACACACTCCCACCCTACACCACAAGACACAAGGGAGTGAAAAACCCAGAAGAGCAAATCCTGGAGGGCTGCCCTGGGGGGACTTGTGTCCCTGGCAACCCCACAGAGAGGGAGTTGAAATCCCCTCCCCAAATCTGCAGGGCTCTCATTGTCCATTCCCTACTGGAAGCCAGAGGGAAAGGAGCCCAGATGATGCTGCCCACCCAGGTCAGCCACCCACGACACAGCGGAGCAGAAAGGGAGCCTGAGGGCAAATAGACACCCAACCCCAGATTTCTTCCCTCGTGTCTTTTCAGCAACACAGGAATCAGTTGCTTCAAGAGACATGTTGTGCATGGAGAACTGGGCACCCAAGCAGAAACAGAATGGCTCCCCACTCATCAGCTCATTCTTTCGTGCAACCTGGCCCCTGCACGCCACATTGGCAGCTCCTAGATACTGGGCTGCCAGGCCTGAGCCAGGCATACTAGTCATGGCTGCATGAAATCCAACAATTGTAAGATGGCAACACTTAAAACCCCTAATGGAATACTACTCAGCTGGAAAAAAAAAAGAAGGAACTCTTTTTCTTTGCAACAGCATGGATGGACCTAGAGATTATTATGCTAAATGAAATAAACCAGTCAGAAAAAACTATACCACATGATCTCACTTATATGTGGAATCTAATGAACAAAATAGAACCAGAGACATGACTGACAGATCTCAAAAGGGAGAGTTTTTGTGGGGAGGGACTGGATAAAAGAAGGTGAAGAGATTAGCCAAAGTACATATATGCATAGCCCATGGACAGAGACAACAGTGTGGTGATGGCCAGGGGGTAATGTTGGGGGAGGCAGGGACTGGGTAGAGATGGGCAAAGAGTGGGAAGATGGGGGAAATCTTTAATAGTGTCAACAATTTTTAAAAACCCATTGAGCCCTGACCAGTTTGGCTCAGTGGATGGAGCGTTGGTCTGTGGACTGAAGGGTCCCAGGTTCGATTCTGGTCAAGGGCATGTACCTTGGTTGTGGGCACATCCCCAGTAGGGGGTATGTAGGAGGCAGCTGATTGATGTTTCTCTCTCATCGATGTTTCTAACTCTCTATCCCTCTCCCTTCCTCTCTGTAAAAAATCAATAAAATATATTTTTAAAAAATATTTAAAAAACAACAACAACTCATTGAACAGGTGTGCCACATCGGCACAGCCATGGGTGAACCTGAGAGGGGGCGGTGAAGGATAGAGAAGACAAAAGAATAAAGTTGGGGCTAGGTGGGACACTGCTTCTCTGATGGAGAGACAGCACCACAGCCTGCAAAGCCAAGTCTCTTTATTTTATAGCCAGATTCCACGAGGCAAAGTAAGGGCGTGGTCAAGATGTTTACAGCGTTCTCGCGGGTTTCAAATGTACTCAATTACATGCACCTGATCAAGCTTTGTTTACTAGTTGCACCTTCTGCAGCCTATATCACTTAGCCACTTGGGACCACAGGTTCGGACCATAAAGTCAAGCTTACAACCATAGCCTTTGGCTATAATTGTGCTGGGAGGGCTTTGCCCTCCAAACTAGGACTTGCATGTGGCTTTGCCATGAGAGGACCGTGCCCTCTCATTAGTCTGAGGCTTGGACCTGTCCAAACACTGTAGCCGCTCTCCACATACAGGCAGCTCAATTGAAACTCAGATGCTTGCCTAGCTACCCACCCTCATGACTTCCTAATAACCCTTCTGTTTATGTGTCTGCCACATGCCAGATCCCATGGCCAGCATTCTCCCCACATGCTCTGCATGGATCTTGAACACAAACCAGTGGTAGAGAGAGACTTACTAGTCCAAGATCCTGCAGAGACACATTGGCAAAGCTCTGAGCTAGCAGACTCAGCACTGCCTCACTTGCTTCCCCAAATGAATCAGCAGGACTGACTATAAGGAGTATGAATAAATGTTGCTTCTTTCACCACCAAGCCTTTATATAGACTGTTCCATCTGTCTGGAACACTCCCCCCTTTCATCCCAATCCTCATTCCCTCAGGGCTCATACCCAGGAAGTTATTCCTCAACCCTTAGGCTGGATCAGGAGTGGCCCCCTCCTGATTCTCCCCATCACAGTTTAGATCACTCTGCCTCCGCTTCGCCCATCATGTCATTCTGGGCAGTCAGTCACTGGTGTGTCTCCCTCAAGGACTAAGCTATGTGTTTGTTTTCAGTGCTGAGTTAGACATAGTCTGTAATTGGAGTTCATAAAATTGTTGGGTGAGTAAAAACAGCATGAGGAATGTTCAAAATGCTTAACCCCTGGTTGAGTCCAATGACCAATCAAGAACACAGCTTAGCCCAGGGGTGGGCAAACTTTTTGATTCGAGGGCCACAATGGATTCTTAAACTGGACCGGAGGGCTGGAACAAAAGCATGGATGGAGTGTTTGTGTGAACTAATATAAATTCAAAGTAAACATCCTCTTATCTAATAAAAGAGAAACATGGTAATTGGCGTACGACCGCTACCCTTCCCATTGGCTAATCAGGGTGATATGCAAATTAACTGTCAGCCAAGATGGCAGCCGGCAGCCAGGCAGCTTGAAACTAACATGAGGCTTGCTTGCTTCAGTGACGGAGGAAACCAACGTTCCCTGCCTGCAGTTTGAACATTGTAACAAATTTAGAAGCTAAACAAAACCCCAGAAACCTGCTTTCAGCAAGCCGGGATCTCAGAGCTGGAGTTGATATAGTTTAGATTATAGAACCCAAACAAACCAGATACCTACTTTCAGCAGCTGAGGCCTCAGAGCTGGAGCCAAGCCCCAGAGCTAAAGCTGGCCCAGAATAAAAAAAAAAAAAAAAAAAAAAAGTTGCGGTTGGGAGCTTCAGTCCCAGCCTGAAAACAGCCCTCAGCCCCTCACCCAGACTGGCCAGGCACCCCAGTGGGGACCACCACCCTGATGCAGGACACCCTTCAGGGCAAACCAGCCGGCCCCCACCCATGCACCAGGCCTCTATTCTATATAGTAAAAGGGTAATATGCCTCCCAGCACCGGGATCAGCGGAGCCATGAGGCCTCCTGGCACCAGGATCAGTGTGACAGGGGGCAGCGCCCAAACCCCCTGATCGCCCAGCAGCTGTGTCTGTGACAGGGGGCGGGGCCACAACCTCCCTATCGGCCCTGCTCTGTTCCTGACAGAGGAAAGCACCCCAACCCCCTGATCGGCCCTGCTCTGTGCCTGATAGGGGGGAGGTCCCCAACCCCCTGATTGCCCTGCGGCTCTGTGTGTGACAGGGTGCAGCGCCCCAACCCCCCCGACCCCACGGGCCCTGCTCTGTGTGTGATGGGGTAGAGCCATAACCTCCCCATCGGCCCTGCCTTGAGTGTGACAGTGGCGGTGCCCCAACCCCCTGATCGGCCCTGCTCTGTGGGTGATAGAGGGCAGCGCCCCAACCCCCCAACCCCACGGGCCCTGCTGTGTGTGTGATGGGGTAGAGCCATAACCTCCCCATCGGCCCTGCCCTGAGTGTGACAGTGGCGGCGCCCCAACCCCCTGATCCACCCTGCTCTGTGCTTGACAGAGGGGAGCTCCCCAACCCCCTGATGGGCCCTGCTCTGAGCGTGACAGGGGGGAGTTCCCCAACCCCCTGATTGGCCCTGCTCTGTGTGTGACAGGGGGTGGCGCCGCAACCTCCCCATCGACCCTGCCTTGAGTGTGACAGGGGGCGGTACCCCAACCCCCCTATGGGCCCTACCCTGAGCGTGACTGAGGGTGGCACGCAACCTCCTGATCCGCCCTGCTCTGTGCATGACAGGGGGCGGCGCCCCAACTCCCCAATCGGCCCTGCTCTGAGCCCGACCAGGGGCTGCACCTAGGGATTGGGCCTGCCCTCTGCCACCCGGGAGCAGGCCTAAGCCAGCAGGTCGTTATCTCCCGAGGGGTCCCAGACTGCGAGAGGGCACAGGCCGGGCTGAGGGACCCCTCCCCCCCCCCCCCGAGTGCACAAATTTTTGTGCACCGGGCCTCTAGTCATTACATAAAAGGGTACGGTCTTTTTTTTTTTTTTTTAGTTTTATTCATTTCAAACGGGCTGGATCCGGCCCGCGGGCCGTAGTTTGCCCACGGCTGGCTTAGCCAGAGTGCTGAGGTAAGGTCCTTGGCAATGGTTTTGAAATGTGCGGAGACTGAAGGAGAGCTGTCCCAGGCAGTCACTAGGAGCTGGATATTAACGAGTATTTTAATGTCTGCTACACCTTAACAGTGTGCTTCTGGTTGAACATCAGTTCTAGGTATCTGAGGATCAAAAAGGTGGAGTTCCTGCTTGAAAATGCACAGCCTGGAACCTCACTCTGTCTTTACTTATTAGATCCTGCTGTCTCTCTATCCTCTGGAGCAAGTAATCAGTCACCCTCCCCTGCTTCCTCAGACAGCTACTGTGATTTGAATAACTAAGTAGGATGTTGCCTGGCAAACAGACCCTTAGGTCTTCAGCCCTGTTGGTACTATGGGAAGACACTCAAAACCCCCGGGGTCTGTTTCCTCTCCCCATCCCCAAGAGCTTCCTAGGCTACAGTCTTGCCCTTGCTTGACCTACTTGGGGGCCCTAGAGCTTGTCTGTCCCTGGAGGCTGGAGAGTACCTTTAGGAATCTGTCATGGAAGGGAAGGAATGGTAGGCCCCAAGACAGGTAACTGGAAGTCTGCTCCCTGGGCCTGTCATGAAATTTGCATTGAGAGAATGAAGCTCCTTCATGGCTGCCCCCTCCCTTTCCACCTGGGATAATCATGCTGGTGAGGTCTGACAGCAGGTGAAAGAGGCAGCCCCAGTGTGTGTGTGCAAACCACCTTACCATTCCTGGAGGTGATGCCCCATGTCTTCCTGGTCAGGAGTAGGCGTCTGCAAACACCTAATTGGGACTACCTGACTGACCAACTCTGGGGAGATGCCTATGTCCCAGGTGGGCCCTTTACTAAGCCTGGAGGTGAGGGGCAGTGAAGACACAAAACATCACCGTCTGGCTTCTCTTCCCAGACTGCAGCAGCCTGAAGGGGCCACCAGCACACCAATCTTCCAACCTTGGGGAGTCTTGGGCAGCAGTGAGTCTGCAGGTGGCCCACAAGACCCTGCTCAGTTTTGAAACGGAATTTTTGGACTGGAATTCGGATTCTTTGTCCACCGGAGTTGAAGAATGAATCCACGGACAGTGGGTAGTATAGCAAAGGTGGAGATTTATTGATGGACAAGTACAGACTCCCACGTGGGGAGGGGGAAAGGGTCCCACAGAATGGACTCCCACGTGGGGAGGGGGGAAGGGTCCCACAGAATGGACTCCCACGTGGGGAGGGGGAAAGTCCCACCGACTTCCTCTTTCAATGGTTTATAAAGGCTGCAGTTCCTGTGTCCTGATATCCCCTCTGATTGGTCAATATTCCCTTTCAAATTGGTTACTATAGTGACTTCTGAGGCCCTCCTCCATCATTGTCTCCTAGGCGTTCTTCCTTCTTCTTTATAGACTTTTGGCTAGTTCCAGTTCCCTTGTCTTCTGGAAATGTAACTACACCTGGCTTCCTTGTCTTATGGAAATGTAACTTCTCCCCCATCTGTAGCCCAATGTTTTTTCCATGAACCCCAATTCTAAAAATTTCCTAAACCTGCCTATATTCCCCTAAAATTCCTGTTTTAGTTTCACCCCTGCCCACTCAGCCTCAACAGAATCTGACTACTCCTTACTCCCCAAGCCCATTGCATATGTCCTTCCAGCCTCAGGACCTTTCCACCCATTGTTCTCTCTGCTGGGAATGCCTTTTCTTTCTTAGTAGTGAGCTGTTAGGCTTCATCCCAAGCACAATTTCCCCAGGGTGGGCAGCCCTTAGGGATCTCTGTCCTGTGGGGCAGAATTCCAGCCAACAAGTGGATAGTGATTTGTTGTGGTAAGGGCTTTCACAACACCTTTGACCTCACATGAGGCTTCACACCAGTGCCACATGAGGATTCACATCAGTGAGCAGTAACAAGGACATAGAGGGGCTACTGGATCCTGGGTGGGGATGGAACAAAATAGAGGGAGGTGCCCTGGATATAGAGTTTTCATTTGTTTGTGTTTGTGGAGGAGAGACTCAGCTTGGAACATCACATACTTAATCAGATGGGTGTAATGTAGCACCAGGGTAGGGGCCTGCTGAGGGGTGTAGGGTGAAGACAGGTACTGGTTACAGGATTGAGGTCCCAAATTGAAGGGTGCAAAGGGAAGCCTCCCTCTGCCCTCCTAGCTCCAGGGGAACATCCTGGTGAGGAGGACACAGGTGCCTGGCCCACATTTGAACTGAGGCTGCAGATAGTGGGGTAGAAGCTGCACTTGCAGTACAAATGGGGAAACACTCAGGGGGCAACGTGGGTTGGCTTTGGTCAGGAGGTCATTTCCCTGTCTGTCCTGTCTGCCCAGGGATCCATCCATTCCACTGCAGAGTTTGTGGGAAAGCATTTACATAGCACTGATAGCTTGAAACGCATCTTGCCAAGGTGCACGGCGGGTCAGCCAGCCAGCTACGCTTACTGCTTACCGTGAGCTCCGTGAGAAGTTACATGTGTGCACGATCTGTGGCTTCACCAGTTCGAGGCCAACACTTTCGCGCAGCACTGGGCCCTGCACCGCGCTGCTTGAGACTGTGAACCCGGTGTCCAATCCATGAGAGGCAAATAAAATAAACAGCACAGGCACTCACAGGACACAGCATTTATTCCACGAGGGGGAGGGTGGTTCACTCCGTCCAGCGGTGGCCGCAGTGAGGGGCGGTGCACACATAGTACAAGCGCATGGCGTCCTGGCAAAAAGGATGCAAGGTTAGGAAGGTTCTGGACCCAGGGGAGGGCACAACATGGAACGTCCATCCAGCAGAGCCTCACCCCCAAAAAAGACAAGGGGGCCTTTCCCACCAGTAAGGGCCCAGCTCAGGACGCCAGGAAGGGCAGGCTCCCCTCAGTATTGGTATCCCCGCTCCCAGGAAGGACCAAGGACACAGGATAGACAGAAAGCCTTCTTCATGCCACTCACCTCCGCACGGGCACTGTGCGACTGGAAGAATACCGCCTCCTTGTGGCCGCACCTGAGGGGACAGTTAGCCACTCAGTTACCAAACCCTTCCCTCTCTCCTCCTCCCCTTTCTGCCGGGTGAGGACGAGCCACCCTCCCTCCGGAATAGACAGCTGCGCGCTCACTTTTGGCACGGGTGGTCCTCGGTTCGCGGCAACGTGGGGTCCTGGGACACGTCGGCGATGATCTGGGTCAGTTCGCTGAGCGAGAAGAGGGTGGATAATTATGCTCTGATAGGGGCTCCAAGAACCCCGTCCCTAAAGTCCGGTCCTGCACTCACTCCACTTCGTGCGTGATTTTGTTGACGTAGATGCAGCTGTTGTCGGCTTCCTGCTGGTAGTCACAGTTCCGGCACTGCGGGAGGGCGCGTGGGGCAGGAAGAGGCCACTGAAAGGGAGGGCAGGGGCTTCCCCGGAGAGGAGGACCAGGGGATGGAGTCTCAAGGTTGGGATAATGGGGGGTATCGAGAATCACCTCGAGATAGGGAAAGACGGGAAGTCGGGTTCATTTTGGGATATTAGAAACCAGGACAATCGGGCGGAACAGGGAGTAGCGGCCATGTGGAGCAGGGCGGGGCCACGATGGGGTCGGGTGGACCCGTGGGAAGACCGGGGCACCCGCGGACTCGTGCTCACCGCGTAGAGCAAAATGCGGTTCTCCTTGTCCTCCTTGGGGTAAAGCATGTTGTTACTGTGGGGACGGGAGGCCAGAGGTCAGTCTGGGGCCATTACTTGCTCCCCTTCCACACCTGTTACCCTCTCTCACCATTCCTGGCAGAATCGAATACCCACGAAACCCGGTTCGTAGGTCCCGTCCGGTTCCATAGCGCAGCACTACCCGCCAAGCCTCCCGCTCTCGTTCGCTCCGCCTCACGACGGGTCGCGGGAAGGGTCAGGCTTAGTGGCTTCGCCTAGAGAGGGGCGGAGCTGCACGCAAGCACTGGCTGGTAGCGGTTTTGTGCTCGGCTCTCTGCGTTTAGATTTGATTAATTACTTGCTTCAATCTTTTGATATCCTAAAGTAATTGCTTCCGACCTGTGGGCCTCGCTTCCCCAGTTTATAGAATAGTATGGGACGAGAGCCGGGAATACGACGCGTCACGTAACGCGAAAAGCACTTGGCATACTTCTAGAAGCCATTGCTCTTGGGGAGCCGAAGGCCGGTGCGCATGCGCGAGCTTCCCTCCGGCCGGGGGAACGCCTGCCAGTCTTTTCTCCCGGCTTCACCTTCGCCCCCGGCCGTTTGCCGGGCTGCTATTGGAAGAACTGCACCCAGTCCGGCCTCTCAGGATTGGCTGGACCTAGAAAACGGGAGCGCTTCCGGAGCTGAGGAGACAGCGGCGATTGGCGGACCTTCCTGCAGGAGCGCGCCGATTGGCCAGGTCGGGAGCAGGGAGAGGTGGATATGCCCGTGGTGGCCGCGGCGGAGCCGGCGTGAGGTGGCTGACGGGGCTACAGACTCCCCCCTCCCCCCACACACCCCCACCCCCAGAGCGCAAGATGGAGGTGACGGGGTTATCGGCGCCCACTGTGACCGTTTTCATCAGCAGCTCTCTTAACAGCTTTCGCTCCGAGAAGCGGTACAGTCGCAGCCTCACGATAGCTGAATTCAAGGTGTGGCCGAGGGGCGGGGTCCGGAGGGGATGGGCAAGGGAGAAATGGATGGGCTTCCCCATCACAGGGAGGGGCCAGAAATAAACCGAGGTTGCAAGGATTGGGGACCGGGCCTCAGTGGAGCGAGGCCAGAAGGAACCGGAGGTGCCAGAGAAGGAGGCAGGGCCTGGGAAAATCAGAGGTTTCAGGGGCGGGCACAAGAGCAGAGGGGGCAGGGCCAGGGATAACCAATTGGGTCCTAAAATGATGGGTCTCTTGGAGGAGTAAGGAGGGGGTGATGGTTATTGATACAAGGGGCGGGGAGTCTGGGTAGGGGGTGGAGCCACTGACAGCCTTCCTCCTCTCCAACCTCTCCACATCCCCTACTCCTCGCAGTGTAAACTAGAGCTGGTGGTGGGCAGCCCTGCGTCTTGCATGGAACTGGAACTTTATGGAGCGGACGAGAAGTTCTGCAGCAAGCTGGATCAGGAGGATGCGCTACTGGGCTCCTACCCCGTAGATGATGGCTGCCGCATCCATGTGAGACCTCCCTACCTGGGATCCCTCCTCTCCATTCATTTATTTATTTTTAATATGTTTGTATTGACTTTAGAGAGAGTGGGAGGGGGAGGGATAGAAAGATAGAAACATTAATGAGAGAGAAACATGGATGGGTTGCCTCCTGCAAGTGGGCCTGTGCCCTGGGAATCAAATGGGTCGTTGGCTAATCACTGAGCCACCCTGGCTGGGCCCCATTCACTTATTTATTTAACAAATGCTTGCCATACTTTGTCCTGATTACCAAGATAGGCCCCCATGAAGCCTGTAGTCCGGTATGGAGAGAGACAGACTCATCACCAATGACAGCCAGAGTGGTTTGGGCTGGGGCAAGCCCAGGGGACTGGGGACACCCAGAAGAGGTGCTTGTCTCCATCTGGGATGATCAGAAGGGGCTTTCTGAAGGAAGAGATGCCTAAGCTGAGACTTGAAGGATGAGGAAAGGACGACTTCAGAGAAGAGGTGGGAAGGGATGCCAGCTGGAGGAAGCAGAGTGTACAGAGGCCTATAGTGTGAGGTGGGTCAGGGTGAGCGATGAGATGTGTTGGGAGAAGCTGGAACACAAAGGACCTCTGCATGCATCAGCTGATATCATCTCTGTCCTCACACCCACCCCCGACCCTCTGCCATATTCCTCAGGCATCTCAGCATCCCAGATGAGGTTACCTTCAAAGGTGCTATACATTGAATGTAACCTGAGCCTGATGGCTCTTTTTCTATACTCACATGGCATACTCTTTCCTTCCAGTCTTTGCTTAAATATCAACTTTTGAGTGTGAGGCCTTCATTGGCATCAGTGTAAAATTTAAACCTCCTTTATTCCTTCATTTGATTTTTGTCCATGGCTCTTATCATCCTGTGACATACTGTGCATTTTTCCTTAGCACCTGGAACAATGCATGGCACAGAGAGGATGCTCATTGAATCATTTCTGGATGAGAGTTGAGTCCATAAAATAAGACTTGGAAGATGGTATAATTAACCTTATTTTGCAGAAGAGAAAACTTAGCTTTGCCCAGCCAGTGTAGCTCCGTGGTTGAACATTGACCTATGAATCAGGAGGTCATGGTTCAATTCTGGGTCAGGGCATATGCCCAGGTTGTGGGTTTGATCCCCATTGGGGGGCGTGCAGGAAGCAACTAATCAATGATTCTCTCTCATCATTGATGTTTCTATCACTTTCTCCTCCTCCCTCTCTAAAATAAATAAAAATATATTAAAAAAATAAAAACAAAGAACAACTTAGTTTTAAGATGGAAACTGTTCATTGAGCATCTGTGTCACACCAGGGGTATAGCTATGAACCAACTCTGAGAAGGTTTCTGTTTAGCTCTGTCCAATCTGAGATAGATTTTAGCTAAATATTCACAAGAACAAAAATGAGGTGAAGACAAAGAGCTGGAAATCCTATACCAAGGGACATGACCCATTAATGAGGACTTCTCAGAGGGGGTGCTGCCTTAGCAGAGACCTGAATAGGAAGAGTTAACTGAAGAAGGAAAAAGAGTGCCCCAGAAGAAGGGTACAGCATGTGCAAATACTCTGAGATGGGAGGTATAAGTGGGTACAAGAGACTGAAGAGTGTCCACTCCTATGGCAGAGGGGAGTGGGAGCCAAGGGAAGACTCTGAGTTAGGAGAGCCCTGGTCTGACTGAAGGGTTCACAGGCCCTCTCTGATTATGTGTGGAGAGCAGACTGTGGAGGGTAGAAGGAGTAGGAAGACAAGTGAGGAGGCAACTTCCATAGTCCAGATGATGTGGTAGGGTGGGAGTGGGCCAGGATTGTGGGTCAGCATTGTATGGAAAGACCACAGCACTGAGACTGGGCTGCCCTGAGCAGCCTCAGCCTAGGGATGCTGGTAGGCCAGGCATGGACAGTGGCATCCTTAAACAGGAGGTTTTCACACATGAATTTGAGTATAGAGACAGACTGACTTCTGAGTCCATTCAGGGAAGGTCCTAGAGGTGGAATCTCTGGGGAATTTTTATTTTTTCTAAAACTTTTTCTGTTTAAAAATATTACCTATATTTGTTTAAAATAACAGCAACCTCAAACTTACAAAAATCCCTAATATAGAAGTAGAAATTCTTAGTGACCCTTGACCAGAGATAAGAGCCATTTCTCTTTTCGTATGTTAGCCCAGTGGTTCAGGCCAAACACCTCAGAGTGTTTCCTGAGCCCTCTATTTCCCTCACACCCACATCCAATCTGTCCCCAAACCCTGCGGGCTCCACCTACAAAATCCGTCCAGAATCTAAACTCTTCTCCCCCTCCAGTGCTCCACCCTGGCTCAGCCTCCATCCTCTCCCTCCTGGACATACAGCCACCTCTATCTCCTGCTCCCATATCCCTTCTTGCCCCCCAGTCTGTTCTCCACACATAGCCAGAGTGAACCTATGAACTCTCCTGGCTCATAGCCTCCCTGGCTGCACTTCATTCCAGGTAAAAGCAAAGTCTACAGCGATCTGTTGTGTCTACCATATCCCTGGCTTATTCCACACAAGCCACGCTGGTCTCTCTGATGTTCCTCAAAAGGGCTAAGGACAGTTCTACATCTGGGACTTTGTGCCTGCTCCTTTTCATCCTTCAGGCTTTGGGTCAGACATTCCCTCCTTTTAGAAGCCTTCCCTGACTACATTCCCAGGCTCCTTAAGCTTCTTTGTGGTATTTTTTTTACATCAGACCTTGTTATCTTCTGGTGTTTAATACACATACCTGTGTATTTGTATATGGTCGGTCTCCCAGCAGGCGTTTATCTGTTTTTGCACTGCATCCCTAGCACCCAGCACAGGGCCCAGCTGGGCGCCTTGGAAGAGCTCAGCAAGCAGTGAGTT
Organism: Myotis daubentonii; assembly: GCF_963259705.1. Lineage (NCBI taxonomy): Eukaryota > Metazoa > Chordata > Mammalia > Chiroptera > Vespertilionidae > Myotis > Myotis daubentonii. Next base: position 25,623,934 of record NC_081854.1, on the reverse strand, counting down.
AATGAACCTTGAGGGTGGTACCGGAAGAGATGCCCCAGGGTCTGGATGTTGAGGCCGCTTAAGAGGCTCTCAGAAGCCCAGAGAGGACAGATGTGCTGCCTAGAGGTTTCACACGCAAGACCCGAGCTCCACTCTTTGGTTCTTGTGACTTGGGGGCCAGCGGTGATGTTGACGCCACCGTTCAGGGTTCGTATAGGGGTGAGGAAAGGGAGATGACTAGCGCAGACACCTGCTCTCATCCCTTCTGCCAGGCTCAGGAGATGAGAAAAGGCTGGGATAAAGTGAGGGTAGAATACAGTTTTTCCTAGACAGGAGATACTTAAGTCTATGAAATGCTCCACTGTGCAACTGTACCTCCACTCCCAGCACCCCAAGCCTCCGTGACCAGACCCTGATCCCCTCTAACCCCTCCTGTTACTATAGGTGATTGACCACAGCGGTGCCAGCCTTGGGGAATATGAGGATGTGTCCAAGGTGGAGAAATACAGCATCTCACAGGAAGCCTATGACCAGAGGCAAGGTATGGGGCACTTGGGGATAAATGGAGCGTGTGGGGGCCAAAAGGAGTGTGTGTAGGTGGGTGGTGATATTGGGGGACAGACAATAGACAGGGACATTGAGGGGAAGCTGGTGGTGAGGGCGGTGAGGGGGCAGATGGCTGGGAGGTGTGAGGGATTGTGGGAGGCAGATAGGTACATGGGAAAGCGGAGGGGGCATTAGAGGGATCAGGTGTTGAGGGATCGGGTGTGGGGGGAGTGGTCAGGGTCACATGGGGGCAGAGCGTGGTGGAATGTGGAGTGGATAGGGCAGTGAGGTGATCAGTACAGACGTGGGGAAGATGAGGGATTCAGGGGACAGATGGAGGTGAATGTGATGCTGAAGGGATATGGGAAGATGGGGTGATGTGAAAGACTGGAGACAGGAATCTTTCCTTTAGTTTCTGGATTGTGGGGAGGCCCCAGGAAGCCTGGGGAGAGGCCAGGGCTGTGGTAGGAGACGTGGGGGACTTGAATGATAGCCCTTTGACACCTAGAACAGGAGAGTTTCTCTATGAATGTTAGCCCTGTGAGAGTGGAAGGTTATCTCATTAGGCCAGAGGCCCTACTAGGTAGACCGTGTCTGACCCTCATCCCCTACCCTACCCACAGACTCGGTCCGCTCCTTCCTGAAGCGCAGCAAGTTAGGCCGATACAATGAAGAGGAGCGGGCGCAACAAGAGGCTGAGACCACCCAGCGCCTCACGGAGGAGAAGGCCCAGGCCGGTGCCATCCTTGTGGGTAGTCGTTGTGAGGTGCGGGCACCTGGACAGCCCCCTCGCCGGGGCACCGTCATGTATGTAGGTATGTGGCCACTGAGGCCTTATGCCCTGCCCTGCCTGATGTGGGCAATGCTGGGGACCCAGCCCTCAAGGAGATCCCAATTTAGTAGGAGAGACAGACAAAGCAGCTGACAGGGACAGCCCAGAATGTTCATGGCAGGGAATTGGGAAGCAGAGGCAGAATGTCTGGGTTGTGATAGAAGAAGTGGAGGCCAGAGTAGTTAGTTCTGAGGCAAAAGTGGTCAGAGCTAAGATGAGAAAACAGGCAGAATTTTTAGAGCTGTGATGGGGAAAGCAAGGCTGAAGTGATAAGGGCAGTGATGAGGAAAGCATAGGAAACTGTGTGAGCTGAGAGGAAGTACCAGACTTCTCCTTGAGAGTAATCCAGAGTGCTTCCTGGGGCAAGGACTATTTGAAGGAAAGGGAGAAGTGAGCCAGGTGAAAAGGGGGCTGAGTGTTCCAGCCAGAGGGAGTAATGAGTGCAAGGGCTGTGAGTAGGAACAAACTTGATCAGTTTGAGGCAGAGAAAGGAAGTAAGCATGGCTAGTGGGGAGTGAGCAAGGGGAGCATGGGCAGGGCTGAACCATGCATGACTTTGGAGATAGTAGAGAGGAGTGTGGGTTTTATTTCTTGTAACAACTTTATTGAGATACTAGAGGCCGGCGCATGAAATTTGTGCACGGGTAGGGTCCCTAGGCCTGGCTGGCAATCAGGACTGATGGGGGCCTTCCTTCTGGCTGCCAGCCAGGGCTTTCCTTTGTTCCATGTCGCCCCCTGGTGGTCAGCGCATGTCATAGAGAGCTGTTGAACTCCTGGTTGAACTCCCGAGGGGACACTTTGCATATTAGCCTTTTATATATATATATTAAGCTGAAACCAGTTTGGCTCAGTGGATAGAGCGTCGGCTTGCGGACTGAAAGGTCCCAGGTTCGATTCCGGTCAAGGGCATGTACCTGGGTTGCGGGCACATCCCCAGTAGGAGATGTGCAGGAGGCAGCTGATCGATGTTTCTCTCTCATCGATGTTTCTAACTCTCTATCTCTCTCCCTTCCTCTCTGTAAAAAATCAATAAAAAAATATATTGAAAAAAAGAAGAAAAAAAAAAAAGAAACCCAGTGCATGAAATTCATGCACTCGGGGAGGGGGATGGTCCCTCAGCTCGGCCTGCACCCTCTTGCAGTCCAGGAGCCCTCAGGGGATGTCCAGCTGCCGCAGAGGCGGGAAAGGCTCCCACCACTGCTGCTGCACTTGCCAGCCGTGAGCCCGGCTTCTGGCTGAGCGGCACTCCCCCTTTGGGAGCACACTGACCACCAGGGGGCAGCTCCTGCATTGAGCGTCTGCCCCGTGGTGGCCAGTGTGCATCATAGCGAACAGTTGTTCTGCTGTTCAGTCGATTTGCATATTAGCCTTTTATTATATAGGACTAGAGGCCCGATGCATGAAAATTCATGCACTGAGGGGCAGGGGTGAGGTCCCTCAGCCGAGCCTGCCCCCTCTCACAGTTTGGGAGCCCTCAGGGGATGTCCTACTGACGGCTTAGGCTCCCTCCCCATGGGGAGTGGGCCTAAGCCACAGTCTGGCCTCCCTCTGCGGGAGGCAACCGGCTGATCAGGGGAAGGTGATGCCCCCATCACACCTCCACTGCTGCCACTGCTGGCCGCCGCAGCTGCCTGAGCCTCGGCCCTTGCAGCAGCAGCTGCCATCCGCGGCTTGCCTGAGCCTTGGGCTGGCCCTGGCAGCGGCAGCTGCCATCTGTGGCTTGCCTAAGCCTTGCTGCTTTGTCCAGAAGGACGTCCAGAAGACGTCCGCCCTAATTAGCATATTATCCTTCTATTAGTATAGATATATAGATAATTAATATATCATAAAACTCACCCATTTAAAGTGTACATTATTCATTCATTAGTTTTTAGTATGTTCACAGGATTGTGTAACCAACACCACAATCAATTTTAGAACATTTTATCACTCCATAATCACTAGCTCAGTGATGGCGAACCTATGACACATGTGTCAGAGGTGACATGCGAACTCATTTTTTTGGTTGATTTTTCTTTGTTAAATGGCATTTAAATATATAAAATAAATATCAAAAATATAAGTCTTTGTTTTACTATGGTTGCAAATATCAAAAAATTTCTACATGTGACACAGCACCAGAGTTAAGTTAGGGTTTTTCAAAATGCTGACACACTGAGCTCAAAAGGTTCGCCATCACTGCACTAGCTGTCACTCCTCATTTCTGAAACCCTGTCTCTCCCAGTCCTCGGAAGTCATATAGATTTATCTTTTCTGGATGTTTTATATAAATGGAATCATGCTATATTATGTGGTCTTTTGTGACTGCCTTCTTTCACCTAGCATGTTTTCAAGTTTCATGTATTAGAATAACGTTGCTATATACATTCTTGTATAAGTTTTTGTGTGAACATATATTTTCCTTTCTCTATACCTAAGAGTGGGATTGCTGGGTCATATGGTAACTCCATATTTAACCTTTTGCGGAACTGCCAGATTATTTTCTATAGTGGCTGCAATTTCTCCACATAATAGTTATTCTAATGGGTGTGAAGTGGTAAAGCATATGGGTTTGATTTGCAGTTCTTTGATGGCCAATGATATTGAGCATCTTTTCATGTATTTAAGTGGCAATCTGTATATCTTCTTGAGAGAAATGTCTATTCACATCCTTTTGCCCATTTTAAAATCGAATTGTTTATCTTTTTGTTGTTGAGTTGTGTATTAGTTTGCTAGGACTGCCATAACAAAGTATCACACACTGGATGGCTTAAACAACAGAAATTTATTTCTCATAGTTCTGGAGGCTGGAAGTCCAAGATCAAGGCCTTGGCAGGTTTGGTTTTTTCTGCCTATCGTTGGTTTGTAGAAGGCCATCTCCTCTCTGTATCTTAACGTGGTCTTTCCCTCTGTGTGCATTGACTCATTTCTGGTGTCTCTTTGTGTCTCCAAATTTCTTCCCATAAAGGACACCAGTCAGTTTTAATCACACATTAACTTAATCAAAAGCTCTTTATGTATTCTAGATACAATTCCCTTATTAAATATATGATTTGCAAATGTTTTCTCCCATTCTGTGGGTTGTTTTTTGTTTGTTTTTAAATTATTATTTATTTAATCTTTATTGTTGAAAGTATTACATATGTCCTCTTTTTCCCTCATGGGTTGGTTGTTTTTTTACTTTCCTGAATCTGTCCTTTGAAGCACAAAAGTTTTTTTTATTTTTATGAAGCTCAGTTTATCTGTTGTTTTTTTTCTTTTGTTGCTTGAGCTTTAGGTGTTATAGCTAAGAAGTCAATGCCTAATACAGGGTCACAAAGATTTATGCCTGTATTTTTTCTAAGAGTTTTATATATATACTAGGGGCCCGGTGCACGAAATTCGTGCACTGGGTGTGTGTGTGGGGGAGTGTCCCTCAGCCCAGCCTGCCCCCTCTCACATACTGGGAGCCCTCAGGCGTTGACCCCCATCACCCTCCAATCGCAGGATCGGCCCCTTGCCCAGGCCTGACGCCTCTGACAGAGGTGTCAGGCTTGGACAGGGGACTCCCATGTCCCCCTGATCACTGGCTCTGGCCCCAGCCCAGGCCTGAGGCCTCTGGCCCAGGAATCATGCCTGGGCAGGGGACCCCCATCTCCCTCTGATCGCTTGCTCCACCCCCCGCCCAAGCCTGACGCCTCTGACCCAGGCTTCAGGCCTGGGCAAGGGGACCATCATATCCCCCCAATCCCCGGCTCAGCCCCCCACCCAGGCCTGATGCCTCGGCCAGAGGAGTTGACCCTCATCACCCTCCGATCACCAATCACTGGATCGGCCCCTTGACCAGGCCTGAGGCCTCTGGCCTAGGTGTCCGGCCCGGGCAGCGGGGACCCGCAGCTGCAGCGGCCCCGCGATCGTGGGCTCCGCTTTAGGCCCAGGCAAGGGACCCCTAGCTCCCGGGACTGCCAGCTTCGACTGTGCCCAGCTCCCATCGCTGGCTCCACCCCTACTTCCTGCTATCACTGGCCAGGGCGGCAAAGGCACCTGATTCTCCGATCATGGCTGGGGGGCAGGGCAAAGGCGGCCCCAGGGCCGCCTTTGCCCTGCCCCCCAGCTCTTAGCTCCCCCCTGGGTTTCCGATCACTGTCAGTGGCAGGGGGCTTCTTCCTGCTTTCCCTTTCACCTCCCTGCATTGTGCTACATATGCAAATTAACCGCCATCTTGTTGGCAGTTAACTGCCAATCTTAGTTGGCAGTTAACTGTCAATCATAGTTGGCAGTTAACTGCCAATCATAGTTGGCAGTTAATTTGCATATAGCCCTGATTAGCCAATGAAAAGGGTATCGTCGTACGCCAATTACCATTTTTCTCTTTTATTAGATAGGATTTATATATTTCAAATCTCAGCTGACTTGTTTTTTCTCTTTTTTTCCCCCCCATCACCATTTATTCCCCCATACCCTCTTCTACCTTCACCCACCCCCCTCTCCTCTTTCTAAGACTTTTATAGTGTTACATCTTACATTAGGGCTTCGATGACCTTATTTTGTGTTCATTTTTGTGTATAGTATGAGGTATGAGTCCAATATCATTCTCTTGCATGCAGATATCTTGTTGTTCCAGCATTATTATTATTATTATTATTATTATTATTATTACTAGGGGCCCGGTGCACGAAATTCGTGCACTGGGTGTGTGTGTGGGGGGGAGTGTCCCTCAGCCCAGCCTGCCCCCTCTCACATACTGGGAGCCCTCAGGCGTTGACCCCCATCACCTTCCAATCGCAGGATCAGCCCCTTGCCCAGGCCTGACGCCTCCGCCAGAGGTGTCAGGCTTGGACAGGGGACCCCCATCTCCCCCCGATCACTGGCTCTGGCCCCCGCCCAGGCCTGAGGCCTCTGGCCCAGGAATCATGCCTGGGCAGGGGACCCCCATCTCCCTCTGATCGCTTGCTCCACCCCCGCCCAAGCCTGATGCCTCTGACCCAGGCTTCAGGCCTGGGCAAGGGGACCATCATATCCCCCCAACCCCCGGGTCCACCCCCCACCCAAGCCTGATGCCTCGGCCAGAGGAGTTGATCCTCATCACCCTCAGATCACCAATCACCGGATCGGCCCCTTGACCAGGCCTGAGGCCTCCGGCAGAGGTGTCAGGCCTGGGCAGGGGACCCCCAGCTCCCCGCGGTTGCAGGCTCTGCCCCTGCCCAGGCTTAACACCCCTGGCCTAGGCGTCCGGCTCGGGCAGCGGGGACCCGCAGCTGCAGCGGCCCCGCGATCGTGGGCTCCGCTTTAGGCCCAGGCAAGGGACCCCTAGCTCCCGGGACTGTCAGCTTCGACTGTGCCCAGCTCCCATCGCTGGCTCCACCCCTACTTCCTGCTATCACTGGCCAGGGCGGCAAAGGCACCTGATTCTCCGATCATGGCTGGGGGGCAGGGCCAAGGCGGCCCCAGGGCCGCCTTGGCCCTGCCCCCCAGCTCTTAGCTCCCCCCTGGGTTTCCGATCACTGTCAGTGGCAGGGGGCTTCTTCCTGCTTTCCCTTTCACCTCCCTGCATTGTGCCTACATATGCAAATTAACCGCCATCTTGTTGGCAGTTAACTGCCAATCATAGTTGGCAGTTAATTTGCATATAGCCCTGATTAGCCAATGAAAAGGGTATCGTCGTATGCCAATTACCATTTTTCTCTTTTATTATATAGGATTATTATTTATTATTATTGATTTCAGAGAGGTAGGGAGAGGAAGAGATAGAAACATCAATGATGAGAATCATTGATTGGCTACCTCCTGCACACCCCCCACTGGGGATGGAGCCTGAAACCTGGGCATGTGCCCTTGACCAGAATCGAACCTAGGACCCTTCAGTCCATAGGCTGACACTCTGTCCACTGAGCCAAACCAGCTAGGGCGTCCCAGCATTATTTGTTGAAAAGATTATTTTCTCATTGAATTGTCTTGGTACCCTTGTCAGAAATCATTTGACTATAAGCAGTGTGGACTTTATGCTGCGTGGGATTGGCAGCCTTTGAGGAATTTGGGTCAAGATAGTGGTGCTATTTCCCTTTGATTTTTACAAAGATCCCTTTGGCAGGGAGTGTCAAATGAGTAGGGAGTAAGGGGTAGGAGCAGAGCGACCAGTGAAAGCGGCTACCACATTAGTCTGGGCAGGAGGTGGCAGTGGTCCTAGTAAGGAATAGTTTTCCTCAGTGGGCAGGCACAAATCTGGGGTGAGCTGTGTCTGGAGTTTATTGGGATTTCTCCTCTGGGCAGGACTCACAGATTTCAAGCCTGGCTACTGGATTGGCGTACGCTTCGATGAGCCACTAGGGAAAAACGATGGCAGGTAATAAGTATTCCCACTCAGGTGTCTGTGTGTGTCTGTACCTGTGTCTGTGCTTGCATATGTGAGCATATATGTGTAAGTGCATGCATATACTACTGGGCGAGCCTATCCATCCTAGCATCTGGGGAGGGAGCCATGTGGGGGGCTGTCTGACCACCAACTTTTCTATCATGCCCGGCAGTGTGAATGGGAAACGCTACTTTGAATGCCAGGCCAAGTACGGTGCCTTCTTCAAGCCGTCAGTTGTGACCGTGGGGGATTTCCCTGAGGAGGACTACGGGTTGGATGAGATGTAATGCCCAAGGAAGGGCATCCTCTTGCTCCAGCTACCTTGCCCTCTTATTGCCCCTCCCTATGTGTGCCCATGACTCTCTTCCCCTGACCCTGTTTTTATTTTACTCACTTTGTTCTTGCCATTGACTTTTGAGACTTGTGTATTAAATTTGCTGGACCTAGCCCTGGCCAAGTAGCTCAGTTGGTTAGAGTGTCGTTCCTATATGCCACGGTTGTGGGTTCAATCCTGATCAGGGCACATACAAGGGTCAACCAATGAATGCATAAAGAAATGGAACAAATCGATCTCTCTCTCTCTCTCTCTCTTTCTCTCTCTCTCTTTCTCACTTTCTCTTTCTTTCTCCTCCCATCCCCTCTTTTCCTCTCTCTCTAAAATCAATAAATTAAAATTTCAAAAAAAATTGTTAATTGCCAGACACGGGAAGCCTTTGGAAGACTTGGTGATTATAGGAAGGGCTGGGGCAGCTGGGTAGGTAAGGGTGAAATAGGAGGTTGAGCAAAGTAGAGGTAGGACAGGGTGAGGCTTTATCCCCTAGCTCAGCCGTGGGCAAACTACGGCCCGCGGGCCGCCCGTTTGAAATGAATAAAACTAAAAAAAAAAAAAAGACCGTACCCTTTTATGTAATGTTTACTTTGAATTTATATTAGTTCACACAAACACTCCATCCATGCTTTTGTTCCGGCCCTCCGGTCCAGTTTAAGAACCCATTGTGGCCCTCGAGTCAAAAAGTTTGCCCACCCCTGCCCTAGCTGGTAGCTGGAGGCTCATGAGACTCTTTTATGCCTTTATTGGTTAATATAATATTCTGCTGCTATGACAAATAGGCCCACAATAATAGTGGCTTTCGCAAAATCGAAATTCATTTCCATGTAAGGACTTAATCATAAGAACTAATGTGACCCCTCCATGTCAAATGCCAGTCTTCATCTCCATATATCTTGCTGCTCTCCCATCTCCTCCTCCTGGTTCCTACCTCATCTGCTCCAGGCACCCGGAGAAGAGAGGAGGGAATACCCCTTGTTTTTAGGAATATATATGTACAACTCAAAACTTGTTCCTGTTAGGTTTGATCAAATAATTGAATCGATAACCCCTCCCCTGGGAACTGACCTTTAGACCGGCCGTTGCCAACTGGTGGTCCGCAGACCACTGGTGGTCCATGAGGTCCGAAAGGTTGGCGACCGCTGCTGTAGACCACTTCACAACCGACATACCCCCAGTTTTTTTTTTGCCCACTTTTATATATATATATATATGTTATTGATTTTTCACAGAGAGGAAGGGAAAGGGATAGAGAGCCAGAAACATCGATGAGAGAGAAACATTGATCAGCTGCCTCCTGCACACTCCCCACTGGGTATGCACCCGCAACCAAGGCACATGCCCCTGACCAGAATCGAACCCAGGACCCTTCAGTCCGCAGGCCAACACTCCATCCACTGAGCCAAACCAGTCAGGGCCCAACATACCCTTTTGTTTAGACCACATTCCATTTGCTTAGACCACATTCCATTTGCTAAGACCATTAACCTTCCCCTCCCGACCTTCCCAGGATTTGGACCACCCAGAGAATTCTCCGCCCAGAAAAAGCCCACCTAGAGTCTTTTAAAACCTCCGACTCCCCATCCTTGGCTGCTGGCACCATTTGGGGGCTCAGCCCATCTGGGTTTCCAGATGACCTAATAAATTCATAATTCTTTACCACTTTCAGCCTCGTATGTACTCCTTTGGCAACCCTAATAGTCCTATTTCGTTGGCTAGAATTCTGTCTTGTGGCCATTTGTAACTGCAAAGGGGGCTGAGAATTTTTTTTTAAAACTTTTTAAAGAAGTCTGTTTATTGAAAGGATCTGAAAATAGTAATAAGACTTTCAACAACATTTAATAAATTTTCAGGATATTAACAATATGAAACATTAAGAATTTACTTAAAAAACCCATAGCTTTCTAGACCATCCCAACATCATGCTGCTTCAGGGCATGGGTAACGCTGGAATTTTGTCTACACAAGTGAAGAAATTTCATTTTTATTCTGGGCAGCCATGTTCCTAGCTAAATATCAGATGTTCCTATACTATAGAAGCTGGGGAGAAGGGGTGTTGGGGGTCAACAAGTAGTTCTACCATAGTCCCTGTGGGTGGGGGAACCGTAGCTGTTCACTTAATACGGTTGACCCTTGAACAACATGGGTTTAACCTGTGCAGGTCCACTTATATGCAGATTTTTTCCATACATACTGTAAATTTATTTCCTCTTCCTTATTTTCTTAACTTTTTCTAGTTTACTTTATTATAAGAATACCATATATAATATATATAACATAAAATATGTGTTGCCTGGGTCAGAGCATATATAATATATAATACCATATATAATATATAACACATAAAATATGTGTTCTGGAGTAGCTCAGTTGGTTGAGCGTCATTCTGTGCACCCAAAGATTACCAGTTCAATTCCCAGTCAGGGCAATGGAAGAAACATTCAAGCCTATAGAGAATTTTTTTTTTTTTTTGAGAATTTTTAAGGGCTTATTTGAGCAAAACTGATGACAATTACTGGGAAGCAAAATTCCAACAGATCGAGAAATGCTCCAGAAAATGGCAGTTTTGCACCTTATTTTATATATTACAATTAAAAGAGGAGGCATAGCCCTAGCTGGTTTGGCTAAGTGGATAGAGCCTGAAGTGTCTCGGGTTCAATTCCAGTCAAGGGCACATGCCCAGGTTTCGGGCTCGATCCTCAGTAGGTGTGCAGGAGGCAGCTGATCATTGATTCTCTCTCATCATTGATGTTTCTATCTTTCTCTTCCTCTCCCTCTCTGAAATCAGTAAAAAATATATATTTAAAAAAGGCATAAGTGGGTTACATGAAATCCATTGGTGATAGATTAGGAAGTGGAAGAATGCAAAGGGTTGGGGAAACCTCTGAGATTGGATACAAAGTAAAATCAGACACAAACTTCTTTTACATAGATCAGTTGTTCTCAACCTTGCCTGCACATTACAATCACCTGGGAATCTTTTTAAAATCCTGATTTCTGGGCCTCATCCTCCAGAAATTCTTTGTTACTAATGATGAGGTACTAAAGATTCCCAGGTGATTCTAATGTTCAGCCAAGGTTGAGAACCACTGTTCTAAAGGTATGTTAACCTACATGCAAAAAGATAATAAACAAGCTCAATTAAGATAAAGATTGACATGCCGAAACCGGTTTGGCTCAGTGGATACAGCGTCGGCTTGCGGACTGAAGGGTCCCAGGTTCGATTCCGGTTAAGGGCATGTACCTGGGTTGCGGGCACATCCCCAGTAGGAGATGTGCAGGAGGCAGCTGATTGATGTCTCTCTCATCGATGTTTCTAGCTCTCTATCTCTCTCCCTTCCTCTCTGTAAAAAATCAATAAAATATATTAAAAAAAAAAAAAAGATAAAGATTGACTTGTCAGGGAAGATTCTAGCCTAGGATGTAACTACCTGCCATGAACTGCTTTCAGTTAAGTTTTAATTTCAAACCATCCTATGTGGTTACTTTAGGTCTCAGTTATAAGCGACAGAAATGGCACCAGGTGTCTGATCGGCAGGGTCAGACCAAGTCTGGGCTCAGCAACCTCAGTACTTGGGTTCTGGCTAGGAAAGAATTCAGAGCCAAGACCCAAACTGTAAGAGAACATTTATTTGGTAAATCACAGAGATAGAAGAAGCAATTCCTAGAAGAAATGGGCTTAGGAAACAAGTTATTTCCGGGAGGGAAAGCAAACTGGCCCCTCAGTCCTAAGGGTTTTGAGGGTGGAGATTTTAGGAGAGGTCCCAGGCAGTGGTCGGCAAACTCATTAGTCAACAGAGCCAAATATCAACAATACAACAATTGAAATTTCTTTTGAGAGCCAAATTTTTTAAACGTAAACTATATAGGTAGGTACATTGTTACTAACTTAATTAGGGTCCTCCTAAGGCTTAGGAAGAGCCTCACTCAAGGGGCCAAAGAACCGCGTGTGGCTCGGAGCCGCAGTTTGCCGACCACAGTCCCAGGGGAAGATCTCAATAGAATATTCAGCAGTTTTCCTGGTGTGTCCTTTCAGGGTTGTGGTCTCCACTGATTAATTGGCCAGCACCAGGGGAATCATTATTCAGTGCAGCTGGTCCTTCAGTGAGGCTGGCTCTTATGTCAGCCTTGGCTGGTGTTGCTTATTTGGGCCTGGAGCTGAAATACAACCGAGGCATAGATATTATCTCTAAGGAGGAAAGGTCGGGGTCCAAACTGATATGCTAGGGGAGGAACAGTCACTCTGGGTTCCACCATACTGTTGTCCTTTGCTAGGTACCTGGGGCTTTCCACCCTCGTCCTTGCTCTGCTCATGTCTGTCTAACTGCCTACAACATCAAAGCCCCTATGCAGGCCTTCCCTGAGTTTGTCAGGTTTAGTATGCGGCCCCTTTTCATCCCCAAAAACCTATACCTGCTATGTGAAAGTTGACCACAGTTAGGGATTAGAGACTCACTTTACAGAATGACCTGGTGCTTAAGCTTTAACAGTATCAGGGGGCCCAAAAAGGAAGGGTCAGTGTGCTGTGGTAATACAAGCTGCTATAACAAATACCCCCTCCCCCACAGTCTGATACAAGGATTCTGGTTGATTGGCAGCAACCTCCATGTGGGGATTCATATACCCAGTCTCCATCTTGTGGCTCCATCATTTCCATGGGCTCAAAATTATCTGCTGCCAGCTAGCAAATAGGAGAGGACAGTGTGGAGGAAGTTCACCATATTCTTTAATAACCTGCTGTATACATTTCACTCCTGCTCATATTTTAAAAAAACACACACAAATTTTTATTGATTTCAGAGAGGGAGAGAAATAGGAACATCAATAATGGGTGAGAATCATTGATTGGCTGCCTCCTGCACGACCCACACTGGAGATCGAGCCTACAACCCAGGCATGTGCCCTGACAGAATTGAACTGTGACCTCCTGGTTCATAGGTCGATGCTCAATCACTGAGTCATGCCGGCCAGTGCAGCCACCCTAGATGCAAAGTGGGCTTTGGAACATACTCCTGTGCTGAGCAGCTACCTCCCAGCCACTACCATGAAAAAGAACCATGGGCCCTAGCCAGTTGGCTCAATGGATAGAGCATCAGCCTATGGACTGAAGGGTCCTGGGTTCGATTCCAGTCTAGGGCACATGCCAGGATCGTGGGCTCAATCCCCTATGGGGGGTGTTGCAGGAAGCAGCTGATCAATGATTCTCTCTCATCATTGATGTTTCTCTCTCTCCCCTCTTCCCCTCTAAAATCAATAAAAATATATTTAAAAAAAGAAATATGCCGAAACCGGTTTGGCTCAGTGGATAGAGCGTCGGCCTGCGGACTGAAGGGTCCTGGGTTCGATTCCGGTCAAGGGCATGTGCCTGGGTTGTGGGCACTTCCCCAGTGGGGGATGTGCAGGAAGCAGCTGATTGATGTTTCTCTCTCATCGATGTTTCTAACTCTCTATCTCTCTCTCTTCCTCTCTGTAAAAAAATCAATAAAATATATTTTAAAAAAAAGAAAGAAAGAAAGGAACCATGGATTTTGGTGTGCCCAGCATTGAAGCATTGACCTCTGCCTATTACCATATTCATAACTTCAGGGGAAGCAACAGGAACAGGTGGGATTTCCTTCCACCAGACCCATTAAATCCTCCCCCCCCCCTGACAACTGCACTTACCTAATTTGCACCCTCCACCATCCTCCTTTTAATCCTCAGGTCAGTGCAGATGGAAGACAGTGAATGTCCAACCCTCCCTACATTTTTTGAGCCTCTGTTGTATGGCAGGCCTGATGCTGGGAACACATTCATGAATTGGACATAGTCCTTGCTAGAGAGTTGAGGGCAGAGAAACATAATTACCAAACGTTGCCCTTTTATCCACTTTTGGCTGTTATATTTAATTATGAGTAAGACTGCTGGTAGTGGGGGAGAGAGAACAAACCACTAAATCTGCAGGGTGGTGCTGGTACTAAGGAACGGAGGGGAGACACTTGAGTAGGAGTCACTGGAACAAAAGGGCTTTGTTGGTCTGAAGTAATCCCTTCTTTGATTCCTGCTGATCAGAAACTTGATCCCTGAGCTAAACACAAACTTTGGCTGAGTGCAATCTTTGCCCTGTAGCAGGGCTAAATTACCAACTCAAACAAGCTAATGGTCCACTTAAGTTGATTCCAGTACCAATTTACAGACTTGGGATAATTCACTAGGCTAAGAGGTGTTGTAACCTTAGTAAAGAAGAGCACAGATTCTGAAACTGGACAGCCTACTTAGGTCAAACCCCAGCTCTCACTCAGCAGCTGGCAGGCGGAATAGTAACTATTCCTCCTTGGGTTTCAGCTTCATTCCTGTAAATTGGGGCCAATAATAGTACCGACCCCAAGTGATTGTGTGAGCATTAAATGAGCTAATAAATGTAAAGCGCTTAAATTCAGAGCCAGGCACATAGGTAAATGCATCCTCAGTATTAGCTGTATAAAAACGACTACATAGCCCTAGCCAGTTTTGCTCAGTGGATAGAGCGTTGGCCTGCAGACTGAAGGGTCCCAGGTTCCATTCCGGTCAAGGGTACATGCCAGGGATGCAGGTTCGATCCCCAATAGGCAGTGTGCAGGAGGTAGCCAATCAATGATTCTCACCATTGATGTTTCTCTCTCTCTCTCTCCTTCTCCCTTCCTCTCTGAAATCAATAAAAATATGTTTAAGCCCTAGCCGGTTTAGCTCAGTGGATAGAGCGTCAACCTGCGGACTGAAGGGTCCCAGGTTCAATTCTGGTCAAGGGCATGTACCTTGGTTGCGGGCACATCCCCAATAGGGGGTGTGCAGGAGGCAGCTGATCGATGTTTCTAACTCTCTATTTCTCTCCCTTCCTCTCTGTAAAAAAGCATTAAAATATATTTTAAAAATATGTTTAAATAAAAACAATATATATTACAGTCAACAGTTACCATGCTGACTATATATAATACAGTCAACAGTTATTATGCTGGCTTTCACAAGGGCCTGCACCCAATTTCTTCACTTTTTCTCCTCCTGTCGCACCTTTCCTGGCCCAAGTCTTAGTCACCCTCTCAGAAAGGGATTCCCTTATTTTCTTTTTCATCTTTTTTGTTAATCCTCCCCACAGGATACTTTTTGTTAGGCACATTCTTGCGCTCCATACTGCCCCGCTTGGGGCTCTTGCCCCTCCCGGTGATTTTCCTGTTATCCTCATTATAGATTTCATGATTAACGGCCTTCAGTTTCCAGTGGACCAGCTACATCTGGCCCCCACCTGCACCTGGTCCAACCTGTTACTCTGACTGACCTGTATAAGAGACATAAATATCCCGCTCCCTCTACTCTGCCTGCTGATGTGATTTTGGACTCAGCCCCTCTGCTAGCAGAAGTAACAATAAATTTATAATTCTTTTCCCCTTTCAGCCTCATGTGTACCTCTTCTGTTACTAGGAAACCCCCGGGTGGGCTTGGGCTGCCTGTCGCAATGTCCAATAACGAAGGCAGGGTTGAATCATATAAGGCCAGCCAACCAAGAAGATAGGGAGCTTACAGGCATCCAAAACCTGTATTACAGCAAGGTTCAGGGGACAGGATTATATAGGAAAAATGGACTGGGCTGAGGTTGGGAACAGAATGCGATTACATGCAGTCCTGGACATCAGCAGACGTCAACCGTTGTTGTCGGTTGTCAGGTAATGAGATGATGGTTTGGCTCCTGGTGGGGTCGGCCTGAAAATGTGTAATGGTTCTGCTTGCTTATTGGGTACAGTATACATTGTCCATAGCTGAATCACCTCCCCAGTCACTTTGTTCGAGATCAAAGGGAGTATGCAAGTGCACCGGCCTGAGAAATGAAACTTAGAAAAGAAAAAAAACTTAATCCTCTGTTCCATATAAGAAACTTAACCCTCTGTTCCTATATGAATATGTATTTCAGAATTAATATGATTATCTTTCAGATTAATTCAGGTGCTCTATCAGATTATAAGTCCTATTACTTCGGCAACCCTAACATTTGGTGCCGAAACCTGGGAGGGTTCCATGGGGAGGGGGAGCCATCACCTGGGCTTCGGTCACCTGGAGTTCGCTACGTGGAGAGCAGTAGGCAACAGCAGCTCAATCTGGGTTTACCTCCCAATTCTACTCATGATCTCGGCCTTGATTAGGCCTCCCTCCCTTACGGGCTCTCCTGAACCAGCCAAGGAGGACCTCTCCTTCCCATTGCTGACCCCCCACTCAACACTGGCTCATTTCATCACTGGTAAGTGACAAATGGATCATCCCTCCATTTTCTTGCTGGGTACATGATTTTTATGTATTACTTTCCTTAGAGATTTCTGATTTGCCATCTCAGACAAAGACCTAGTGCTAGGTCTGAAATCCGCTCCAGTTCGGCCTTGACCCTATGACAGGTCCCACAGTCTTTCTCCTCCCAAGGGATGCCTGCCATGTGGATTAGACTGCCTTCCCTCCAGAGCCTGACAAGACAGTGGGGACGCCCTCCCTCTAGTCTAGCTTCTCAGGTCTCCCTTTGTTCCTTACCTCCTCTTTCTAATTTACACCAATGGGAATTCTTTTTCTGCACCTCCCCCCCCGAAAAAAAACATGCCTCTGGAATGTCTCCTTCGTCCTTTCCATGGAGGTCCGGCCAAAGTGCCTTATCCACAATATAAATTAGACAATGATTCACACTGGCCAGAGCATGGAACTTTAGATTTTAATATTCTCCGGGACTTAAACAATTTCTGTTACTGCAATGGGAAAGGGTCAGAGATCCTCTACTGAAACCAGACAACCAATGGGTCCAGGCTGCCTGTCACTACCTGAACCAATTAAGCCAATTAGGAGACAGGGTTGAATCATATAGGAGTGTTTATTCCAATAATGTTGGCAGTATGGGAGAGCAGCAGGTCATCCACAAAAATCTGCTCTGCCTCTCCCCATAAGCCAGCCACTGATATTAGGTGAAGGACAGGGATTATGTGGGGAAGTAGGAATTACAGGCATGGGAAAGTAGGCACGGGACAATCATTACAGGTTACAAGTCATGCGGACTGGGGGGTGGCAGAGGGCGGGTACCTCTGGGTACCCCTGGACTGGATTACAGGCAATAGGGGCTGGGGTTGTAAAGAGCTAGTGCCTCTGGGACTAGATTGTTTCAGCCACGAGGTTGTAAATCTTTCCATAATGATAGGCAGTTCTTGAGACAAGAGGATGGACTGCATTCCGATGTTAGCTCCTGTGTCCCAGGGCGTACAACTCCCAGCCAGGTAAGAATGTGCTCTCATCAGAACAAAATCATCATGGTTAACAGCATGATTAATATTCCTTATTTTATTTCTCATAACTAACAGCTAGTCCCCAATTCAGTATTATATTCTGCCCCTAACACTACGTCCAGGCCTTCTTCCTTCTCCACAGTCGCCCTTCTCTCTGTCAGGACTGCATCACTTACCAAATTCTTCATTCTAAACCTTCCTGCGTGCAGTCCCTTCCTGCTGAACTCTTTGACCAAGCTGACATTTGGTCCCAAGAACCTAATGCTCCTCTCTTAGCTATAGCACCATTCTCTCCTATAATCTCCTCTATTCTCCTCTTCTCTTTCAAATAGAAAACCACAAAGTTTGTCTCTTAAGTAATTAGAAAAATCTGACCCTCAAACTTTAAAAAGAGAGATTGATTTTCTTCCCCAATATCAACTCGGGGACAGGGAAGTCTGGCCTGTAAATGAATCTCTAAATTGTAGCACTGTTCTCCAATTAACTGTTTTACTAATACTTATAGCCCTTTTACCAAGATAGGGATTTAAGGAAAACTTTCCTCACAGCCCCATCAAACTGCCTGCCTCTCACAAAGGCAGAACAGCTGCTTTCCTCCATCCTCCACCCGCCTCTTTCCCAGGGAGCAGCAGCTGTTTAACCCTTTCTTTGCTATAAGACTGCAGACACTTGTTTGCAGAACTCTAGGCACTTGCCTAACAGTCCTGCCACTACCAGGAGTGGAACTCATTATTACCCAAACTATAGCATGTTATCTCTAAGGAAAGTAATACATAAAATACATGTTAAAGAAATTATTTGGGCCCTATCCGGTTTGGCTCAATGGATAGAGCGTCGGCCTGTGGACTGAAGGGTCCCGGGTTCGATTCTAGTCAAGGGCACATGCCCAGGTTGCAGGCTCAATCCCCAGTAGGGGGTGTGCAGGAGGCAGCCAATCAATGATTCTCATCATTGATGTTTCCAATCTCTCTCACCCTCTCCCTTCCTCTCTCTGAAATCAATAAAAATATATTTTTTAAAAAATTATTTGGGTCTGTTAAGGGCCAAGAATTTTGGGGATACTTTTTATCCAATAAACAGCCTGGGGCATTAGAAAAAATTACCAAAACAAGCCTTAGGACCTTAGACCCCCCACTGAGCAATTAACAAGTAACTTTCAGTGTTTTTAACACCTTAGGGCAGAGGAAAAGCAAGAAAGCCATCCCATAAAAACAAATGACTCAGTTTTTAAAAAAATATATATTTTTTATTGATTTTTTTTACAGAGAGGAAGGGAGAGGGATACAGTCAGAAACATTGATCAGCTGCCTCC
The DNA here is from genome assembly GCF_963259705.1 of Myotis daubentonii. Taxonomy (NCBI): domain Eukaryota; kingdom Metazoa; phylum Chordata; class Mammalia; order Chiroptera; family Vespertilionidae; genus Myotis; species Myotis daubentonii. The sequence goes on along the minus strand of NC_081854.1, from coordinate 25,605,364 downwards.
TGCACACCCCCTACGGGGGATGTGCCCGCAACCAAGGTACATGCCCTTGACTGGAATCGAACTTGGGACCCTTCAGTCTGCAGGCCCACACTGTATCGACCGAGCCAAATCGATTAGGGCCAAATGACTCAGTTTTAAGCCATATGTCACCTCAGGGCTGTGCCCCCTCTGCTACAAGTTTAGCCACTGGAAGCGGGACTGTCCCTGGGCAGAAAGGTCCCCAGGGCCATAACCTACCCACACAATGGCCTTAAACTGATGGGGCCCAACACTCCAGTCAGCCCTCTCTAAGAGCATCACCATTAAAGGGATGGAGCCAGGAGCGTGATGGGTAAGAAGTAAATTTTTCTTAAATATGGGGCTGCATATTCTCTCACCAAGGCCTCTTCCAAACCTGTTTAATCACTGGGGTGAGTTGACATCCCTAACACTACCCTTTCATTCTACCCCTTCAACTGCAGGCTTGAGAATCTTACTTTTAGTCATGCCTTTTAGAAACTACAGGGAGGAATACTGCCCCTCCCCTTGTAAGGAAAGAATGTGGCCCTTTTGAATCCAAGTGGCTGGCAAGGGTGCAGGGCCTGCCTCCCCCACCCCACCCCCCTTTCTTCATTCTAAACAAAAAGGCTACCCATAAGGCAGTCAACTATGACAAACAATGAAATCATTCAGGGCCCTGATTAAAACCCAGCTCTCTACCTCTTCTGCCTCATGGAGGCCTTACAGAAATTTACTACCTCAGACCATACCTCCCCAGAGGGAACCCTTCTGAACACCCATTTTATATCCCAATCAGCTTCCAACACATCACAAACTTCAAAAAATAGACACAGGTCCACAAACCCCTCAAAAAGACCTCGTTAACCTGGCCTTTAAGGTCTTTTTAAAAAAATATACTAGAGGCCCGAAATTCATGCATGAGGTGTGTGTGTGTGTGTGTGTGTGTGTCCCTCAGCCCAGCCTGCACCCTCTCCAATCTGGGACATCCCATCCCTCTCACAATCCAGGACTGCTGGTTCCCAACTGCTTGCCTGCATGCCTACCTGATTGCCCCTAACCACTTCTGCCTACCAGCCTGATCGCCCCCTAACCACTCCCCTGCCAGCCTGATCGATGCCTAACTGCGCCCCTGCCAGCCCAATTGCCCTTAACTGCCCTCCCCTGCTGGCCCGGTCACCCCTAACTGCCCTCCCTTACCAGCCTGGTTGCCCCCAACAGCCCTCCCCTGCAGGCCTGGTCCCCCCCAACTGTCCTCCCCTGCAGGCCTTGTCCCTCCCAACTGCCCTCCCCTGTTGGCCTGATCGCCCACAACTGCCCTCCCCTGCTGGTCATCTTGTGTCCACATGGGGGTGGCCAACTTGTGTGTTGGAGTGACGGTCAATTTGCATATCACCTCTTTATTATATAGGATTTTTTCTTTATTTTTTTGTTTTTAAGTTTTGTTGCTTTTTAGGAGGATATTCTTTTTTAAAATATATTTTTTATTAATTTCAGAGAGGAAGAGAGAGGGAGAGAGAGATAGAAATATCAATGATGAGCCCTGGCTGGTTTGGCTCAGTGGATAGAGCATTGGCCTATGGACTGCAGGGTCCCAGGTTCGATTCCAGTCAAGAGCACATGCCTGGGTTGTGGGCTCGATCCCCAGTGGGGGCTGTGCAGGAGGAAGCTGATCAATGACTCTCTCTCACCAGCCATGATCGGAGAATCAGGTGCCTTTGCCGCCCTGGCCAGTGATAGCAGGAAGTAGGGGTGGAGCCAGCGATGGGAGCTGGGCACGGTCGAAGCTGGCAGTCCCAGGAGCTAGGGGTCCCTTGCCTGGGCCTAAAGCGGAGCCCACGATCACGGGGCCGCTGCAGCTGCGGGTCCCTGCTGCCCGGGCCGGACGCCTAGGCCAGAGGCGTTAAGCCTGGGCAGGGGCAGAGCCTGCAACCGCGGGGAGCTGGGGGTCCCCTGCCCAGGCCTGACACCTCTGCCGGAGGCCTCAGGCCTGGTCAAGGGGCCGATCCGGTGATTGGTGATCTGAGGGTGATGAGGGTCAACTCCTCTGGCCGAGGCATCAGGCCTGGGTGGGGGGCGGAGCCGGGGATTGGGGGGATATGATGGTCCCCTTGCCCAGGCCTGAAGCCTGGGTCAGAGGCGTCAGGCTTGGGCGGGGGGTGGAGCAAGCGATCAGAAGGAGATGGGGGTCCCCTGCCCAGGCATGATTCCTGGGCCAGAGGCCTCAGGCCTGGGCAGGGGCCAGAGCCAGTGATCGGGGGGAGATGGGGGTCCCCTGTCCAAGCCTGACACCTCTGGCGGAGGCGTCAGGCCTGGGCAAGGGGCCGATCCTGCGACTGGAGGGTGATGGGGGTCAACGCCTGAGGGCCCCCAGTATGTGAGAGGGGGCAGGCTGGGCTGAGGGACACTCCCCCCCGCACACACACCCAGTGACGAATTTCGTGCACCGGGCCCCTAGTAAATTTATAATTCTTTACCCCTTTCAGCATCATGCGTTCCTCCTTCAGCAACCCTAACACTTTTCCCATTGATTTTTTATTTTTATTTTTGGAGAGAGTGGAAGGGAGGGGGAGAGACAGAAATATGGCTGTACAAGAGACATAGATTGGTTGCCTCCCTCATGCGCCCTGATGGGAGCCATTGATAGAACCTGCAACTGAAATACATGCCCTTAACTGTAAACAAACCTGAGACCCTTCAATCCATGGGCTGACGCACTAACCACTGGGCAAAGAGGCTAGAGCAGATTTCCGTATTTTCCATGGAGGACACTAGCCTCCCAAATCCCTGCAACCTCAGCATTCTTAGTCTCCACACAGTCGCAGTGGCCACATGGGGGCAACAGCACTCCACGCTGACGCATTGTCTTGCATTGGGCTGTGGCTCCAGCTTGGCAGAGGAACTGAATTTTCTATAGAACACTCGCAGCCTCATCTGGCTCAAGTTTAGAAGCAGAGGTCTTGCTTCCCTCCCTGAGGCCCTGGAAATTGTGGGGTGAAGGGATTTGGCTCCCTCAGGTGAGGAAAGGAGGGGGGGTCTATGCAAAGTTGGTGATGCGCAGATTCTGCCAGTCAGTGAATTAATCAGAGAGGGGGAACCGATGTCCTGGCTGGGGAGCCGGGGCTGATTTTTCTGGTCAAAGTAGAAGCTGGCCCGCCTGTGCTCCCTCCTGCTTCCTGCATCTCAACCTTTCCCTCTGCTCGGGTCCTGGTCAGCTCTCAAGCAGCATTGAAAAGCTCCCATTTTTTTAATTTTATTTTTTGCTTTTACATTTTAAAAGATTGATTTTAGAAAAAGAGAAATATACACACACACACACACACACACACACCATCAGCAGACTCCACATAATTAGACACCCACTGGTTGCATCTTGTATGGCCCTCACCAGGAATCCAGGCCACAACCTTGACGCAACCAACTGAGCTACCTGGCCAGGGCAGCTTTTACTTTTATTAGTATTTATTGTATTCTGAATTTACTCCCGTGCCATAGTTTTTGTGTCTTCAGTTTCTCCTGGGATAACTTTTCTTTCTCTGCAGCCTCCTCTTCTGGTTTAGGAACAATCTGCTCTTTTCCAGTTAAGATCATCTCCATGTGTCAGGAAGAGCTCATGGGTGGATTAACCTGCCCATGAGCTCTGTACGCTCTGCGCTGTATCTTGGGAGCTTTTGTTCACCTGGATGTGGTCAATGACCAGAGAATGTACATCTAAACCCTTGAGTTCAGCATTGCTCTCTGCATTTTTAAGCATGTGCAGCAAAAATGGAGCACTGTTTTTGGGCCATCGACCCCTGTGTCCAGCGTCACTGTTTGGCCTGGGCATACCTACCAACTCCACCATTGTAATGATAGAATGGCACACAATGCTTCTGTAAAGTGACATCCTTCAGATACTTAACACTTCAGAAAAGTGTTAGGGTTGCTGAAGGAGGAACACATGATGCTGAAAGGGGTAAAGAATTATAAATTTATTGTTACATCTGCTAGCAGAAGTAACATATTTTCAAATATGCATACCCTTGATGGCCTGGGCAGTTTCATGAGTGTTTTTTTTTTTCTCTCTCTCATGAGTGTTTTTAAAGTGAATACTAAGATTTGAACCTCTTGATTGGCATGATTTTGTGGAATTTTCTGGGTCAAGTGTACAATGAACCATTCTCAGAGGTCATGACCTCTGGTCACTTTCCAGGAGAGCGAAGCACTCCCATCTTCAAGGAAAAAATGTCCCTTTCTCTTTTCTCTCTTCTTCACAATTAAAATAAAAAAATAAAAATATATATTTTTTAATTTATTGAATATATATATTTTAATTTATTGATTTTTTTGTATGGGGGGCATTAATTTGTTGTTCTACTTATTTGTGCATTACTTGGTTGCTTCTTAAATTGTTTTTGTTTCATCTTTTTATCAGGTAGTCTTATTATTGATTCATGGGAGTTTTTATTGTTGTTTTAAATATATTTTTATTGATTTCAGAGAGGAAGGGATAGGGAGAGATAGAAACATCAATGATGAGAGAGAATCATTGATCAGCTTCCTCCTACATGCTCCCCACTGGGGATCTAGCATATAACCCGGGCATGTGCCCCTGACCAGAATCAAACCCAGGACCCCTGAGTCCACAGGCTGATGCTCTATCCACTGAGCCAAACCGGCTAGGACACTTGGTTGCTTCTTGTATGTGCCCTAACTAGAGATGGAACCCACAATCTTGGAGTATGGAGATAACACTCTAACCAAAGAACTTACCCACACACAGCCAGGGCCACAATTAAAAATTTTTGACATATTGACAGAATTTAAAATTAGAATTGTTACAGGAACCTCTCACAGACACCAGACAGGTGTTATTGGACAGCCCCCTGAGTCAGTGGGAGAGGGCTGTCCCCATCTCTATTCTCATTCTCGTAGGAACAAATTCAAAGGAGTGACCCTGATTGCGTTGTGATAAAGCCAATTTATTAAAGATATTAAAGCAAACACATTTATTAAAGAAGCAAGGCAAGCAATTCTGCATCTGAGCCAGAGCTCAGATGGGCTTTCCTATTTAGCTTGAAAAAGCCAGTTTGGTGGGGATTTGAGGAGTTATATACCCTCTTGTCTGTAAGTTTAAAAAAAATTCCTCTGCTAGATACCCTGGTAAAGATGAACTCCCTTCTTTTCTTTGTTATGGCTTTCCCAGAATTTATGAGAACCATCTGGTAACTCTATGTTGACAAACCCAAGACTGCTGGCTTCAATGTTTAAATAGTAAGATGAAATAAAACTGTCCTCCCTTCTTTTCCTTCCCCCTTCCTTCCTGCTGTCTTAGTTCCAGGGTGATTTATACTAAATAGTCTCTGGTTAGTGAGAAGTTGAATCAAGATTCCTCCTCCTCCCCTTCCCCTTTCCATTCCCTTCCTCTCCTACATTTTTTTGTGAGGAGGAGTTTTAACCCTTTGCTCTCAAGATAAGTTCCTGCTATAAGTGGTCTGCGAAACTTTTTGGCCTTGTCTAATTCTTCTGTCTCAGTCTCCCTATTTCTTGTCTTGGAATTTTCCTAGATTGTCACTATCCTATAACATTCCCCCCTCAGAGACTTCCATCCCTAAAATCTTTTAGGGTTGATGAGGGAAAGCAATCTGTTTTCAGTAACTGCTTCCTGCTGACAATTGGTCATAGTCCCTGGCTGTGTTAGAGTATGGAAGTCCTCTCCACGCCTGATCTAAGATAGACAAAGGAATGGGATTTGAGACTGGAATAGAGAGGCGTTGGTTGATTCTTTTAAAATAGGGATGGACTGGAATTCCCGAAAGGCCATCACTTCGACATGGAGTCTCACTTTAGGAGGTGGTAATGCAGATAGGCTTTCAAAGTGTGACCTAACTACAACAATAAAAGACAAACATGCAAATCGACCATACCTTTGCTATGCCTTAAGCCACGCCCACCAGCCAATCAGAGCGACTATATGCAAATTAACCCAACCAAGATGGCGGCGGGCAGCCATGGAGCTGGAGCAAGCAGGAGGCTTGGTTGCCCCAATGATGGAGGAAGCCAAGCTTCCCGCCTGCTATGGCCAGGCTCTGAACTCCACTCAAAGCAACAAAGTTTCAATGATAGAAGATAAATAAACCCCAGATACCTGCTTTCAGCCGGCCGTGGCCACGGAGCTGGAGCAAGTAGGAGGCTGGGTTGCCCCTGGTGATGGAGGAAGCCAAGCTTCCCTCCCGCCTGCCCTGGCCAGCTCTGAGCTCCTCTCAAGGCTACAAAGTTTCAATTATAGAAGGTAAATACATCCCAGAATAAAAAAGAAAAAAAGGAGAGACTGGGAGCTTCCGTCGCCGGGGGGGCTTGGCCAGCCTGAAAAACAGCCCTCAGCCCCTCACCCAGACTGGCTAGGCACCCCAGTGGGGACCCCCTCCACCCTAAAGGGGGTGTGGCCAGCCTGAAAACAGCCATCAGCCCCTCACCCAGGCTGGCCAAACCTCCATGGGGTGAGGGTCCCCACTGGGGGGCGAGGGGGGCTTGACCAGCCTGCAAACAGCTATTAACCCCTCACCCAGGCTGTCCAGGCACCCCAATTGGGACCCCCACCCTGAAGGGGGTGTGACCAGCTGCAAACACCCATCAGCCCCTCACCCAGGCTAGCTAGGCACCCCAGTGGGAACCCCACTCTGATCCGGGACACACTTCAGGGCAAACCAGACGGTCCTCACCCATGCACCAGTCCTCTATCCTATATAATAAGAGGGTAATATGCAAATTGACCCTAATAGCAGAAAGACTGGGAATCACTGGTCCTTATGACACACACTGACCACCAGGGGGCAGATACTCAATGCAGGAGCTGCCCCCTGGTGGGCAGTGTGCTCCCACAGGGGGAGCTCTGTTCAGCCACAAGCCGGGCTGCCAGCTGCCAGTACAGTGGTGGTGGTGGAAGCCTCTCCCGCCTCCTCAGCAGCGCTAAGGATGTCCAACTGCAGCTAGGCCTGCTCCCCGCTGGCAAGTGGACATCCCCTGAGGGCTCTCGGGCTGCCAGAGTGATGTCTGACTGCCAGCTTAGGACCAATTCCCCCAGGGAGCGGGCCTAAGCCAGCAGGTGGTTATTCCCCAAGGGGTCCCAGACTGTGAGAGGGCACAGGCCAGGCTGAAGGACCCTCCAGAGTACACAAATTTTTGTGCACTGGGCCTCTAGTATTGTATAAATAAGTAATTAGGTATTTAATTAGGAATATGCCTATGAAAACAGAAGAAAAAAAGCCTGGCCAGCATGGCTCAGTGCTTGAGCATTGACTTATGAGCCAGGAGGTCATAGTTCCCGGTCAGGGCACATACATGCCCAGGGTTGAGTGCTAGATCCCCAGTGTGGGGCATGCAGGAGGCAGCCGATCAATAATTTTCTCTCATCATTGATGTCTCTCTCTCTCGTCCTTTCCTCTCTGAAATAAATAAATAAATATATATATATATATATATATATATATATATATATATATATATATATATGGCACAAAGTATGAAAAGACAAATAACATAAAATACAGAAAAAAACCACCCTGGAAACTCAACAGAAGAATAGCTGGAGAGAACTCTGATAACCAAGGATGAAAACTGGAGACCACATAGAGACTGGTAGTAAGTGTGGAAGCACAAAAGGGGTGGCCGGGCTCCCACAGACAGCAGCTGAAAGTCCGGAGGGATATTTCTGCTATGGAGGGTTCCCACTGAGAACTCTGGGGTCTAAACCCCAAGCTGGCTCCCTAGCCCAGAGCACTAGAACTGAGAAAGGTGCCCATATAATACCTGGCTGTGAAAAGCAGCAGCGTTGCAGTCTGCCAGGGAGAGACTAGAAATGCAGGCACCCGCTTAAAGGACCAACACACAAAATTTCCTGTGCAGCCACTCACCTTGGGCTCCCGCAGAGGGAGGGCAGAGTGTACTGGAGCTGTGTGAGGAGAGTCCAGAGTTGGGGGCTCTAGGGTTGGAGCTTGGAAAGCAGCCACCCCAGTTTCCTATGCTGAGTCATTCCCTCACACTGAAGAGGACATCTTTCTCCTACAGACCTTAGCTATCCAGGTGGTTTTGACCTAGGGCAGTGGTCGGCAAACTGCAGCTCTCGAGCCACATGTGGCTCTTTGGCCCCTTGAGTGTGGCTCTTCACAAAATACCACGTGCGGGCGCACACGTATAGTGCAATTGAAACTTCGTGGCCCATGCGCAGAAGTCTGGGGGTAGGAAAGCAGGCCCAGTGCATATGTTGGTCCTCTCCAAAGGCATCCGGCCCCAGCAGAGGGATCCACAAGCTGTGGATTGCTGATAGACCCAAACAGGATACTCAGGGCCAATCAGAAATAGGGACTGACATTGTCCTGCACTAGAGATTGGGAGGTCTAGCAGATCTACCTAATATAATACGTAGACACAAACTCAAACAAGCAGCCAAAATGGGGAGACAAACAACCCCCAAATGAAAGAACAAGAGAATTCTCCAGAAGAGATAAATAAAATGGAGATAAGAAATTTATCTGATATAGAGTTTAGAATAATGATGGTAAAGATGCTCAACCGCATGAGAAAAGATATAGTAACTAAAAAAAAAAAAAAGAACAGTCAGAAATAAAGAGTGACATAGCACTAATAAAGAACACACTGGCCCTAACTGGTTTGGCTCAGTGGATAGAGCGTCGTCGGCCTGCAGACTGAAGGGTCCCAGGTTCAATTCCAGTCAAGGGCACATGCTGGGGTTGCAGACTTGATCCCCAGTAGGGGGCGTGCAGGAGGCAGCCTATCAATGATTCTCATCATTGATGTTTCTATCTCCATCTCCCTTCCTCTCTAAAATCAATAAAAACCTTGTTTTAAAATTTTTTTTTTTTTAAAGAGAACACACTGGAAGGAATACACAGCATATTAGAAGGGTAGAAAAATCAATCAGGGAACCAAGATGAAAAAAAACACAGTTAAAAAACAAGAGGACAGCCAAAGCCGGTTTGGCTCAGCGGATAGAGCGTCGGCCTGCGGACTGAGGGGTCCCAGGTTCGATTCCGGTCAAGGGCATGTACCTGGGTTGCGGGCACTTCCCCAGTGGGGGATGTGCAGGAGGCAGCTGATCAATGTTTCTCTCTCATCGATGTTTCTAGCTCTCTATCTCTCTCCCTTCCTCTCTGTAAAAAATCAATAAAATATATTAAAAAAAAAACAAAACAAAAAAACAAACAAACAAACAAAAAAAAACAAGAGGACAGCTTAAGGGATCCCCTATGGAAATGGTGAATAGGATGCAGGAACCTGTAAATATCTGGACTGAAGATAGAAATTTGGGTATTGATAGCCTAGAAATGGAATTTAAGCAATGCATGTGAAGGAGATCTCAAGGTTAAGGTCAGGCAGGCAGACCTGCATAACAATATGATGGTAATTGGCAGTGAGTGCTGTGAGAAAATGCAAGTTACAAGCATGTTAACTGGAAGCTGCACCTAGTCTCAGATGGAGGTGGAGACAGGAAGGGCTTCCCTGAAGAGGTGACTTCTGACACCCAAAGCCTGAGTAACTACAAAACCAGGAAAGCAAAAACAAGCAAGCAAGCAAATAAACCAAGGGTCCTCAAACTACGGCCCGCGGGCCACATGCAAATACAAATATTGTATTTGTTCCCGTTTTGTTTTTTTACTTCAAAATAAGATATGTGCAGTGTGCATAGGAATTTGTTCATAGTTTTTTTTTAAAACTATAGTCCGGCCCTCCAACGGTCTGAGGGACAGTGAACTGGCCCCCTGTTTAAAAAGTTTGAGGACCCCTGAAATAAACAGAGATGGAGTATTCTAGGTAGAGGGCACAGGCCATGCGAAGGCCTGGCAGCAAGTGAGCCCTGGAGGGAAGAAAACAAGCTGCTCAGTCTGGCATGGAGTGTGTGTGTTGAGAAGGGAATCTGAATTAGTCATCACCAAAAGTTTTGGGATAGCCAAACCCAGGTTCCGACCTGGTCCTGACACCCTCTGTGACCTCAGGTAAGTGACCCTGCCTTCAGAGCCTCCATTTTCTCTCCTGTTAGTTCCTGTTCCATAGACAAGGCTTGGGTAGCAGTTCCTTGCCCTGCCCCCAACAAGCCCTAAGGTAGCATTAGCCTTGACTATGGGTTTCATCTGTTTTGATCTTTTTATGTGAGGTATTATCATATTATATTATTTAAGAATCAGTGCATCAGGTTAATAGTTAAGAGTACAAGCTAGGGAGTTTGACCTCACAGTTACTTTACTTATTTCTAAAATGGAGAGAAAGACTGTTACGAAGACATATGAGCTGATATATTGAAAGTGTTTAGGAGAGTTATTTTTATCAGTATTACCTAAGAATGAGCAAGAGTCAGCCACCTGAGGAATCCAGGTGGGCTCTAGGAGGAGGGAACAGCATGGGTACAGACACAGAATAATAGCTACTAAGCTCTAATCCAGTGATGACGAACCTATGACACGCGTGTCAGAGGTGACACATGAACTCATTTTTTTGGTTGATTTTTCTTTGTTAAATGGCATTTAAATAAATAAATATCAAAAACATAAGTCTTTGTTTTACTATGGTTGCAAATATCAAAAAATCTATATATGTGACACGGCACCAGAGTTAAGTTAGGGTTTTTCAAAATGCTGACACGCTGAGCTCAAAAGGTTCACTATGACTGCTCTAATCACTTATTATTTTTTTAAAAAATATTTTTATTGATTTCAGAGAGGAAGGGAGAGGGAGATAGAGACAGAAACATCAATGATGAGTGAGAATTATCATTGGCTGCCTCCTGCATGTCCCCGCCCCCCCCACCCCCCAAGCCTGAAACCTGGGCATGTGTCCCACTGGGAATTAAACCACTTCCTGGTTCATAGGTTGGTGTTCAACCACTCCACCATGCAGGCTGGCCTAATCTACACTAATAAAAGAGAAAAATGGTAATTGGCGTATGACGCTACCCTTTTCATTGGCTAATCAGGGCTATATGCAAATTAACTGCCAACTAAGATGGCAGTTAACTGCCAACAAAGATGGCGGTTAACTGCCAACAAAGATGGCGGTTAATTTGCATATGTAGGCACAATGCAGGGAGGCGAAAGGGAAAGCAGGAAGAAGCCCCCTGCTACTGACAGTGATTGGAAACCCAGGGGGGAGCTAAGAGCTGGGGGGCAGGGCAAAGGTGGCCCTGAGGCGGCCATGATCGGAGAATCAGGCGCCTTTGCCGCCCTGGCCAGTGATAGCAGGAAGTAGGGGTGGAGCTAGCGATGGGAGCTGGGTACAGTTGAAGCTGGCAGTTCTGGGAGCTAGGGGTTCCTTGCCTGGGCCTAAAGCGGAGCCCACGATCGCGGGGCCGCTGCCACTGCGGGTCCCCACTGCCCGGGCCGGACGCCTCAGCCAGAGGCGTCCTGCAGGGGCAGGGGCGGAGCCCGTGTGATCGCAGTGCCCCCCGCTGCCACTGCGGGTCCCCGCTGCCCGGGCTGAACGCCTAGGCCAGAGGCGTTAGGCCTGGGCAGGGGCGGAGCCTGCAACTGCGGGGAGCTGGGGGTCCCCTGCCCAGGCCTAATGCTTCGGCCAGAGGCGTTAGGCCTGGGCAGGGGCAGAGCGGGAGATTGCGTCCCCGCTGCCCGGGCCGGTCGCCTCGGCCAGAGGTGTAAGGCCTGGGCAGGGGCGGAGCCTGCAACCGCGGGGAGCTGGGGGTCCCCTGCCCAGGCCTGACACCTCTGCCGGAGGCCTCAGGCCTGGTCAAGGGGCCGATCCAGTGATTGGTGATCAGAGGGTGATGAGGGTCAACTCCTCTGGCCGAGGCATCAGGCCTGGGCGGGGGTCTGGGGGTCCCCTGCCCAGGCCTGATGCCTGGGCCAGAGGCATCAGGCCTGGGTGGGGGGCGGAGCCAGGGATTGGGGGGATATGATGGTCCCCTTGCCCAGGCCTGAAGCCTGGGTCAGAGGCATCAGGCTTGGGTGGGGGGTGGAGCAAGCGATCAGAGGGAGATGGGGGTCCCCTGCCAAGGCATGATTCCTGGGCCAGAGGCCTCAGGCCTGGGCGGGGGTCAGAGCCAGTGATGGGGGGAGATGGGAGTCCCCTGTCCAAGCCTGACACCTCTGGCGGAGGCGTCAGGCCTGGGCAAGGGGCCGATCCTGCGATTGGAGGGTGATGGGGGTCAACACCTGAGGGCTCCCAGTATGTGAGAGGGGGCAGGCTGGGCTGAGGAACACCCCCCCCCCCTCACACACACACCCAGTGCACAAATTTCATGCACCGGGCCCCTAGTCATCCTATATAATAAAAGGCTAACATGCAAATTGTCCCCTCCACCAGGAGTTCCACTAGAGTTCAACCAGGGGTGGGCCAGCCCACCAAACGCAGGCAGCCCCTTCCCCCCTCCGGCCCCCCTCCGCTGCCACACCAGCATCAGCCCCGCCTCCAACCAGCCTCCCCTATCACATTCCGGGTGGGGCCCGGCCAACCTCCTGTGTCCCCTTCCCCCAGCCAGCCTGATCAGCCTTGATGGGGCAGGCCGCCCCCACCCATGCACCAATCCGTGCTCTGGCCTCTAGTTTAATTATAATAGGGGCTTAGTGAGGGGGGCACCGAAGTCTTTGTTCCCATTTTACAAAGTATATAACTGCTCAGAGGTTTCAAGTCCCTGTTTTTGGAATGTCACAGTTATTAAGGGGCAGAGCCCAGATTCAAAGTCAAACCAAGCCAGCCTCCAGGGGAGAGGCAAAGGGCCAAACAAGTCAAACATCCTGGTAGCTAGATTTAGCTCCTTATAAAAAGCCCGAAAAAATACTGGGTGTGCACAGGTTGGAGACTGGAACCAGAGAGCAAGGGAAGCCTCCAAAGGCAGCTGGAGTCGCCACTTTTTCTCCCAGTTTTGGCATTCCCCGCCCACTCCCCAACCTGGCCTTGGCCAGTGGACTCGTCCTGTGCCAGACCCCCTCTTTAGAGATGGGAAGTCTGAGATGACACTTTGGGGCCGTCCTGGAAAAATGACTCTGGTGACCCTGACTCAGAGGGTAAAGGAATGCGGGTGGAGGCGTCTCACAAGACAGTTTTGGTAGGCGGCAAAACCCTACCCAGTTTGACCGCCATCCTGCTGCCGCAAGGTCCCAGGAAATCTAGACTAGCGGTAGTCCCCGCACAGTGCGGGCGGTTGGCCCCCGATCGCGAGCTAAATAAAATTCGGGGCTTCGATGAGGTCGCCACAAGACCAGGATAGGGGCCGAGAGCCAAGAGTCGCGTTTCTGGCGGGCCGAAAACCGTATCCGTAGCCGGGTGTAGACCAGTTTAAGGGGAGAAAGTTCACAAAACCTACGGGGTCACCTTAGAGGTCTTAACCCGGGTTGGAGAGGTGTTGGGAAGACCTCAGACCTGTGAAATCAGCGCGGGGACTCCGTCCGGGCGACGCCCGAGCAGCTACAACCAATGGACGAGGCCGAGCGCGCGCGCAGGCGCAGTGGTAGAGACGGCAGTAGGACCGCGCGGAAGCGGGCGGGGCGCCCGGCCTGGGCTAACCCGAGGCGCCGCCTGAGTCACGCGCCCCGCCCTACGGAACCGGCCTCCGCCAGAGACCCGGGAGCAGCGGAGACAAGCGGACCGGGAGAGGCGGTGAGCGCCCAGCCACACTACCCTTGTACTTCGTACGGCCCCAGACCCGACGAGATCCTAAAGTCCCGGCTTCAGAGGTCCCCAGACTGATGATCTGAGATTCGAACCTCCAGACCTGTCCTGCCCGCGTTATCTCGCCCCGGACACACTTCCACCCTCCGTCCTTGGACTTGAGAGGTACCCCGTAAATTATGCTCTCGTGCCCCCCATTCTAATGGGAACCTCGTTATCCCTGGCCCTGGTCTTACTCCCACGATCTCAGACCCGAGCCCACAGACGCCGCGGTGACACTCTGATCCCGCTGCGGGGAGTATCTGAATTTCCAATCCCACATCCTGAATTTCCAAAACCTTGTCCCGGGGGCCTCCAGGCCGAGAATCTGACCCGCCCGAGACCCATAGTCCAGTTCTGGGGCCCTGACTCGAGCCCCCAGACACATCCGGGATGTCTTACACTAACTTGGCGCTCCCGGGAACCCACCAGACCCGGACCCCCTAGCCTTAATGATGCCTAAGCGTAGACTCACCCAGGGTCATTCAAGGCTGACGAGGACCCTTTGAATCCAGAAGGGGTTTCAAATGTGATCATCAGTCCCTACCGCACCTATCCGAGCACTGCCATCCCCCAGCAGCCCGGACCACCGTTCTGAACGGACTCTTTAAGCCCAGCCAGAGGCCTCACTCCCCACCTCCAGCTGCCTGAATTTCTCATTTTTATGTGGGTTCGCGACCACCTAACCACTTTTTTCTCTTTAGGAACCTAGAGTCGCAGCCATGTTCCTGGTTAACTCGTTCTTGAAGGGCGGCGGTGGCGGCGGGGGAGGCGGGGGCCTGGGCGGGGGCCTGGGGAATGTGCTCGGAGGCCTAATCAGCGGCGGCGGAGGCGGCGGCGGAGGCGGAGGCGGAGGCGGCGGCGGCGGCGGCGGCGGAACTGCCATGCGCATCCTGGGCGGGGTCATTAGCGCCATCAGGTAGGGCGGGGCCTGAGGGGGCGGGGCCCAACGTTGGAGACTGTCGGGCGAGAATAGAATGGGGTAACCTGGAGACTGACCTGGAGCCTTCATCAGGCTGGGCCGGGCCTGGGCTGGGAAGCCGGCCTTGAGGGGCGGGTCGTAAGGAGGCGACTGCAGCTCGTGGAAGCGGGGCTACACCTGGGGGGTTGCCCTCTGTTGGATCGTTGCTGGGTCCGGGCCGGGCTTTGGGAGGTGGGGCTTACTCGGGCTGGACCCCGCCGGCTTCCGCTAACCTGAAGATGAACGTTAAGGGGGCGGAGCCAGCGAGGCTGGGTGTCACTTCCTGGGGGCAAGGCTTGTGTTATGCGCCTGGCGCGGCCGTCCTAGGTGGGTCCATGAGAAGGTGCCCCCAGAAGAGGCCGAACCTACTGGGATAAGAGAAATAGCTTTGAAGGGGCTCAGCCTGGCTGGGAACTAGCTGGATTAAAATAGAAAAATGTCCTGGTGGAGGTAGGGCAGGTTTTCTAATTAGCCTAATTAGAGGCCTAATTACCCTTGGCCATTGAGCAGTGATCCCTCCAAAGAGCTGGAACTAATGGAGCTGGGGCGGGGTGCTGGGAAGACACAAGAGTTCAGGAAGCCGTAGCGATGAACTATGTTCCTAGACAGATGGGATCGGGGGAGTTTGGGGCCCCGAGAAGCGGGGGCAGAACTTTTACGAAGTGAGCCCTCGCAGAGGCTGAGTCTATTGAGGGAGCTGCCATTGGGCAGGTGTGCTCTGGTAGGAGTGGAGCCTACCTTAAGGTCAGGCCTCTGAGTTTCCTCACGGGCGCAACCAGGGCAACAAGGATAGGGACAGGTGTGCTCGCTTCGGCAGCACATATGCTAAAATTGGAACGATACAGAGAAGATTAGCTTGGCCCCTGCGCAAGGATTACACGCAAATTCGTGAAGTGTTCCATATATTTAAAAAAAAAAAAAAAGGATAGGGACAGGTGAGGACAAAAGAGATAGGGCAGGCGGAGGGAGCAAGCAGGGAGGGTGGCAGTCTGGGTTTGCGCGGGTTGGGGTGTGGAAGCTAGTGCTAACTCCCCTGTTTCCCTCCAGTGAGGCGGCTGCGCAGTATAACCCAGAGCCCCCGGTAAGCTGCCCTCCACAACCTGAGACCTTGCTTCCACTCTGAGGCCTTTTCCAGCACTTCTCCTTGTCCCTTTGGAGAAGCTCACCCCTTCCATGTCCTCTCATTAAGTCTCTCCCTTGTCATGTCCACAAACAGCTATTACCCACTCCTTATTCACTGACCACCTCTCATTCCTTTGACCACTCAAGTACTCAGTCCACTCTGGGTGGCAATCTAGGGCTGTACTGGCCAGGGCTCCCCTCCCCACCTCTTACTCTATCTTCTACGAGATCTCCTCCCTCTGCAGCCCCCACGCACCCATTACTCCAACATTGAGGCCAATGAGAGTGAGGAAGTCCGGCAGTTCCGGAGGCTCTTTGCCCAGCTGGCTGGAGATGTAAGTAACCCCGTCCTAACTCTTCCATAATTTCCCTTGGGTGGCCCTTGTACAGACATTCAACCATGGCTATCCCAAAGTTCCTATCCTCCTTCATCACACGCCCAGATCCCTTTCAGTCACCCCTGACCCACCCCAAACTTCCCTGTAGGACATGGAAGTCAGCGCAACAGAACTCATGAACATTCTCAACAAAGTGGTGACCCGACGTGAGTGACTGGGGTTAACACATTGGGCAGGTTTAGAGGTATGGCAGCTGGGGTAGTAGAGACCTCTGGCCTCTGACCTTCAACCTGTCCCCCACAGACCCTGATCTGAAGACTGATGGTTTTGGCATTGACACATGTCGCAGCATGGTGGCCGTGATGGATGTATCCTTGAGGGCACTCTGGAAGAGGCCTTAAGTGAAGAAGGAATTTTCTGAGAGCATGAGTGGGAACCAGGGTACAGCTTGCATACCCACAGATGTGGACAGGAATACATTAGAACACACCCACCTATGGACATGTGGCAATCAATAATAATATCAGCTATCATAGCTGGCACTTACTTGTACATCAGAACCATTCTGTTAGACACATACAATTATTATATTCCATTCTATAGGTAAAGAAACAGACTCAGAGAGAGGCAGTCATTTGTCTGAAGTTATAAATAAAGAGTAAGTGGCAGGATAGGAATTTGGACTCCAGGTCTTTTGGGCTTGAGAACCCAAGCTTATAATTTCCCTTGGGTGGCCCTTGTACAAACATTCAACCATGGCTATCCATAGGTATGCCTACATACACATATATACATGCACACACAAGGGCACACCCATATACACGAAGATATGTGATGGCATATGCACAGGAACACATGTGTCTATTTGCACATGGCCAGTCATTAGCTGATCTTGGATATATGCACACTCAGCACATAGGTCAGTACAGACACACACATATATTCATGTTGTGTGATCATGTGATTATATAAGAGTTACATGCAAAAGGTTTAGCATAGTGTATAATAATAGAGTGGTCTGTACATGTTTGGTGTTACTGTGATCATATGCAGGTAGTTTTTTTGTTGTTATCCACATCAGAGGATATTTTTTCCATTGCTTTTCAGAGAGAGTAGAAGGGAGAGAGACAGACGTGTCAGTATGAGAGACACATATCAGCTGGTTGCCTCCTGTACTATTGGGAGGTGGGAAGTGAATCTGCAACAGGTATGTGCCCTTAACTGGGAATTGAACCCACAACCCTTTGGTGCGAGGGCCGATGCTCTGACCACTGAGCAATGTCAGCCAGGGCTGCAGGTAGATTTTTCAGCTCTAAATCTGTTTCTGTCTCTGTGACTGGGGAATATTACTTGTGGGACTGGTGTCTTGAGGATTTAGTGAGCAAAGTTATGGTCTGAGAAACTTAAAACTGGTGTGTATACTAAGTAATCTGGTAAGTCTTGGTAGGTTGTTACTGAGAATTTATCAAGTGCCAGCACCGGAGGTAAGAGCTTTCTGCCAATATCTCATTCTGCTCTGATCACAAACCCATTATGTATTCACTACTGTCCCCTCATTTTCTTAGAGCTCCAAGACTTAGAGCCCCTGTTTTTTTTATATGTTCTAACATTTAGGAAATCAAATTACTATCAAGGATTTAATAAACGAGGAATTAGTAACTATTCAGGTGAGAAATTTATAGTTTGGAAAAGTTCATTATAATTCCACAAGGTTATGTTTAAAGAGAGTCCTAACCATTTAGAAACATAAAGTGGCCCTGGCCGGGTAGCTCAGTTGGTTAGAGCATTGTCCTGATAGGCCAAGGTTGTGGGTTCAATCACTGGTTAAAGCACATACAGCAACCGAGGAATGCATAAATAAGTGGAACAACAAAATTGATGTTTCTCTCTCCTTCCCTCCTTTCCTCTTTCTCAAATCAATAAATAAAATGAAATGAGAACATAAAGTAAAATTTGTATGAATAAAACAAGAAATAGCCACACATCCAAGGTAACATGACTAGGGTGAGATAGGAACTGGGGTTTTAGCCCAAGTTTCCCTGCTTGGCAGTTACCATTTTGGTGTACACAGGGTGTACAATGCACACATTTAGTACAGCTATTCTTAACACCCTTCTGCCAGAGTGACACAACAGGAAAGCTGGGTTTCGAGGAATTCAAGTATTTGTGGAACAACATCAAAAAATGGCAGGTGTGTGGTGACCTCTTAAACTTAGCATGAAGACTTCTAAGCCATGGAGATGCTGTGCCCCATGATGCTCATTTGGTCCCTGAACTCCCTGTCCCCACAGGCCATATACAAACAGTTTGATGTTGACCATTCAGGAACCATTGGCAGCAGTGAACTTCCAGGGGCCTTTGAGGCAGCAGGTATGGCTGGTGGGGACATGGTGGGGATGGGAGTAGGATTGGTGAGACAGCCCCACTGAGCTGGTCTGAGTCTGAATCTGGGACTGGGAGTGGGTTGGGCTTCATGGCCCCCGCACCTGAGAGACTAAATCATTGTCAGGGTTCCATCTAAATGAGCATCTCTACAACATGATCATCCGACGCTACTCAGATGAGGAAGGGAACATGGATTTTGACAACTTCATCAGCTGCCTGGTCAGGCTGGATGCCATGTTCCGTGAGTGACACTGCAGCTCTCTTCGGAGCAGGGGTGGATTTTATTTGTTCAACATCCAAGGGATTACCCAAGGTCTTTGAGCCTAACCCTGAGGTGGGCAATGGTAGGGGCACTGCAGTGACCAAAACAGCCCCAGATCCTGCCCTCACATCACTCACAGTCCAGTGGAGGAAAGGCAAATCATCAGTGACAGCTCAATGGTTGCTTCTGGGCTAGAGGAGGTTCAGGGTAGAGTGATGGGGGCTCTGAGAGGAAGCTCAGGGCAGAGTGCATTTAGATTTGTGATTATGGAATCTCTGAGGGCTTCAAACTAAGAGGCAGCCTGAAGGGTCAAGGAGAGCTTCCTGAAGGAAGGCACATGTGAGCTGAGACTTTAGGGGTGAGGAGGAGTGATCCCGTGAGAGAGTGGGGATGAGTGTTGCAGTGGAAACAGCCTGTGTGAAGGCCAAAAAGGAAAGAGAGGATGGTAGTTTTGGTGTTTTTTGTTGGACTCAGTTCAGCATGCTGAAGAGGGGGTGGGATGGCGAGACAAAAGGCTGTGAAGCGGGGACAACAGGGACTTGTATCATAAAGGTTCTTTTGAACATTAATGCACTGAATCTTTAAGATCACCCTGAGAATTGGGAATTATTGTCCCCATTTTATAGGGAAGGAGCCTAGGGTTCAAGGAGACAAAATAGCTTGCTTACAGCCACTCAGCAAGGAAATTAATTCCAAAGCCAGAATTTGAACTCCGACCTGTTTGAGAGTTGAGTGAAAGGAAGCAAGAACAATGGGCATGTAGGGCTGTGAATGCCAATTTTTAGGGGTGCTCAGAGAGTGGGGGCAATGGAGAGCTACAGTAGGTTCTAGGCAGGGGAGGGATGGTCAAATTTGGCTTTGATCCCTTGGCATCCCAAGAGACTAGGGAGGACCATACATTAAGAGCATGGGTAGAGGAAAAGGGACAGGTATGCCAGGGCTATGAAGGGAAGGCAGGAGTGGACAATAGGGCAGATGATGCCAAAAGTCACGTGTGAGAAGGCCCAAGAAATGTCCACTGGAAGAGGGTCAACAGTAACTGCTGTGAGTGCAGCATCTAGGACACCAGGTAGTATGTGGACATCTGAGGGTGGTAACAATGTAGAATGAGAGAGAGGAAGCAAAGGCAGTGTGGGCACCTGTTTGCCCAGGTTTAGCTGTGGGTGGAGAACATGGAGGGGAGTTTCAGGGCAGGAGTGGGAAGCATGCGAGACGGTAAGGCAGGAAGTGAAGCCTGCAGAGTTTCTTTCCAATAGTCTGTTTAAGCTAGAACTGGAGGGCTCAGAAGTCGGTGGGAAGCTGGGACTTGGGCAGAGGGTGATGGTACATGGAGGCCATTATTGAGGTGGGTAACAGCCTGGGTTTCAATCCCAATTTCCTCACTTTCTCACTGCGTGACCTGGAACACATCACTTCTCTGTGCCTAATTTTAAAATGACACATCTCTCAGAATTGGATTAAATTAGTTAATATGTGAAAAGCACTTTATACAGTGCTTGGCACAAGGTGCTAAATCAAGTACTAGCTACTATTATCATCCCATATATTAGTATATTTTTATCCTAAAAGCCACCCCCTCCCCCCTTCCCCAACCCTTTTCTTCTCTAGGTGCTTTTAAATCTCTTGATAAAGATGGCACTGGACAAATTCAGGTGAACATCCAAGAGGTAAGAACTCCCATCCTGCCCTCCCTTTAGCTCTGAACTGGATTCCTTCCCTCGTATTTTCCCAACAGTCCCTGGGGAGGGCAGAGAAGGGCTTCTGGTATTCTAATCCCAGTTCTCCTCACTCTCTGTGCCTTTCTCTCCCCAGTGGCTGCAGCTGACTATGTATTCCTGAGTGGGAACCCCAGACCTCTCTCCTCATCACCTCACATTAGGTGTCACCTTGGACATTTTGGTCTCTCCCAGGGCTGATCCTGTCTGCAGTCATGTCTTTGTGGGTCCTGCTGACCCACCAGCTTTTCCATTTTCTGTTGGCAACTAGCTTCTCAGACAACAGCAAGGGCTCAATGTGTCCCAACGTGCCACGCCCCAAGTTACATCTGGCTCTAGGACACTCTAACACCCTGTCCCATGGGTCGCTCCACCCTCGGCATACCCACTCCACAGCCCTTCTCACGCATCTGTGCTAAGTTGTGTCACTTCCACACCCCAAGGTAGGAAGGGAGATTCTCCTAAGTTCTGGGAGAATCACCCTAGGCCCTATGCACCCTGGCACACCAGTTCAGTTAACCACCCAGCCATCTGAACTCCAGGTCCTAACAGGCCACATATGCCCCAATGCCTTTGTATTCTGCCCCAGCCTGCTAGACCCAGGAGGAAATAAATGCACCCCAGTTGCTGCTCTAAGATCTGCCTCCTGTTCTGAGAGTTGAAGGGTGGCTTAGGCTCTGTCTGGGGCAGAGGGAGTCTTGGTCCTGGTGGTGGAGTGGGGGTGGTTTTGTGGGTCTTTGTGTCTATCCCAAAGGCTGGATCTGCATGTCTTTCTCACAGTGGATCCCAGTCAAGTTATATCCTCATTCTTGCTAAGATACTTTAGAGAGTCTGGAGTTGAGAGTGGGACACAGAGGCCTGGGCACTCCTGCTCCTGCTGCAAGAGCAGGGCTGGTGGGAAGTGTCAGTGTCACCCCTGGTTCTGTCTCCCAAGGTCATGTTTGTCCGCTCTCATCTGTGCATGAGTGAGTTTGTTCTTCACTTGCCTCTTAACTATTTCACCATGACCACATTTAGCATCTTCCTTCCCACCCCCCAGAGCCTCTGAAGGGAGAGGAGGGCTGCTATCCTAGGATACATATCCCTGTCCCACTCAAGGACACCACCCTCGGTCATCAAAGCCTGAGGGGGCAGGGGCAGCCCAAGGGTACCCCAACCCCCCTGGGAAGGCTGAGAGGCAGTGACATCCTAGGAACAGTCCTGGTCTAAAATGAGGGACTCAAGGCTTGGGCGATGGGCTGTCCATAGGACAGAGATTACTTGCTAATGGGAGGACGGAGTGAGGGGTGCACATAGAGGCCAGGGCGGGGCTGGATTCCCCAATAAGCCAGCACATTTATTGATGCTTGTTCAAGTCCTTCAGGTCCTGCAGGCTTCTTGGTCTCACTTCTGGTGGGGGAAGGAAGCCCAGCCAAGGCAATACAGACTGTAGACCGTGCCTGGGGAGGGAGTGTAGGGGATACAGAATGAGACCCTAATTGCTTCCTTGAACCCCATATTGGGTTTTTAAACCCACCTGCAGACTCACCAACCACCAGTCTGGATCCCAGCCCCAGTTCATGGTTCAAACTCCCTCCTCAAACTGCACTTCAGGTGGGGAATCCCTGGTCTTTGATCCAGACCAGGCCCTGAGCTTTCTACCCAGCTCCTGCCAGGCCCCCAGGGCTCCTCCTGGGACAGAAGCCCAAGTCCTAGGGAGCTCCCCTGTCCCCCCTATATGCTGGCCTGGACGCCAGTACAGTCCCCAAACCTGGCCAGCCCAGAACCCAATCCCCTCCCTAAATTCCAGCCCGAGAACCAACCCCCTTCCTCACTCCAGCTTGAGCCCGCCTCCTGCAGTTCAGTCCGAACAGGCCCTGCACTCACCTCCCAGACACAGTCCCATGGTCAATCGGTAGAGAATGTTGTCAGTTCCCCCGCCCTTCAAGTGCACCGGAAGGTCATTGTCCGCCTGATGTTGGGGGCGTCCAATAAGAAAAGGGTGCTGTTGTCGCGAAGACGGTCTCCCCCGCCTCCCTCTGGATCGAGCTTGCGGCCCCCCGCCCCGCCTACCTGGAAGAGTTTCTGTTTCTCCGCCACTCGGTTCTCCAAGCGGTTCCGAGCTGTTGAGCTGAAGGAGCGAATCAACGCCTGGGAAGCCTGGGGGAAGGCGGTGGGTGGGAATTAGAGGCACCTGGAGAGGCGTCTCGAAGTGGGTCCAGCGGGGGTAGCGGGGGCGGCCCTGGGACTTGAAAGCTTCCCAAAGGCAAGATCAGAGTTGCCAACACGAGTGGGGGAGGGTGGACTGTCAAGAAAGACCCCGAAGGGGACTAGCGCCTGGAGGGTCTGACTTGGAGGTTACGGTAACCTCACTGGTGGTCCGTGAGGTCCGAAAGGTTGGCGACCGCTGGACGGTCCTGGAGGAGGAGCGGGCCCAAAAGGGAGGCGCAGGCCCCTGAATTAATGGTAGAAGCCCAGGTCCCGGAAATATACCCTATGGAGTTTCCAGACAGCCTGAGAGGTCCCGGGAAGGGTAAAGGTGTTAAATTCCCAGTGCGTGGGTCCCGAGGTGTTAGGAGCCCTGGACGAAGGGAAGGTTAAACCCTGGACTCTGGGCCATGTTAGTGTCCCCGGCTATCTGAGAAGCTCTTGGATTGGGAGGTGAGGGTGGGGGTCCCAGGCTGTTAGGCGGGAGACTCGAACCCTGAATGGGCTCACGTTCCAGTGCCCCAGATCCCCGGACGTTTAGAGTGTCTCGTATTGGGGTGAAGGCTTCCGGGATGGGGGGCCCGGCCCGTGGGGGCCCTCACCCGCATGGCCCTCATTCTGCGTCCTCCTCTGCGGCTGGAGTCACCTCCCTCTACGGCAAGGACACACAGTGGCCTCCCCTCTTGGTGCATCCCAGGCCACGCCCCAGCTACATCACAAGGCAGGTCAGTCTCCGCCTCTGCAAAGTGGGGTGGAGCCGGAAAAAGCCTGCGGCCAGATTCGGATTCGCCCAATAGGCCCGCGGAGGAGACCCTCCAACCCCACCCCCGCTCCGAATGGTTGAGGCATCCATCTATTACTCACCTCGGAATTTCCATTGGTCCAAGTGGGGAGGAAAGCGGTTCCAAGGAATATATGGTTTGGTTTGTTTCTGAGGAGGAATTGCGCCTGGGGCAAGTGCATTTTCTTCAAGTCTTCTCGGATCTCCTACCCTGATTGCTACTGCAGAGCGATTGAGGTTGGGATGACACCCAACCAACTGAGCCACACCGGCCAGGGCTGGATGAATTTAAAATAAGGTTTGTGGATTAGATAATAACATTATACCAGTATTAATGTCCCTATTTTGATGATTGCATAATGTTTATGTAACAATGTTTTTAGTATTGGGGGGTAAAGGGTATCATATCTGTAACTTACTATAAAATGATTAAGAAACAAGATATATATCCACATTCTGTTCGATTCTACTTCTATCTGATTCTGATGTGCAGCCAGGGTTAAACATAGTTTTATCGACCAGTAATAATCCTGGCCTCGTCTAACAATTCTCTTTTAAAAAGGGCTTTTATAACAATCAAATTCCCTTAACACTTTCAGCCCTGGCCGGGTAGGTCAGTTGGTTAGAGCATTGTCCCATTACACCAAGGTTGTGGGTTCCATTGCACATACAAGAATCAACCAATGAATGCTGTAGGGGAGCTAGAGATGTAATATGTCTCCAGCAATAAAGGCGTGGGGGAAATGTTTAACTTTCTGTGACTGTAACTCTCTGTAGCCGCAGGTTTGACCGACTACCCAGAAAGCCAGAATACCGCCCAAAGGTAAACATCACGCCCCAAGAAGGTTAATGAATGTATAGGGTGTGGATAACTGCCTGATGTTATCTGTTAATTTAGACTTGCATTGTACTTTCTGGTGGCCCGCCACATGCTTTTAATATGAACCCTCTATAAAACAGAGACCCTGTCCTGGGAAGGTGTGGATATATTACTGATGGCCACTGCTGGAAGCAAGCAGCTGCTTTGCCAGTTTATGTGCTTCTCCTATTAAGCTCTAATGAACTTAAATAAGGTTATATGTCAGTTCCTCGGAATCCATCCTGAATTTAGACTTTTGGGGCTTTCCCTCAACAAAAGCATAAATAAGTAGAACAAAAAAAGTGATGTTTATTTCTCACTCTCTCCTTTGCTTTCTCTCTAAAAGCAATCCATCAATAAAAATTAAAGAAAACAAAATCCCTTAACACTTTCAAACTATGCTTGTAAATTGAATATGTTAGATTTTTTCCATTTATAAACTACTAGAGGCCCAGTGCACAGATTTGTGCACCGACGGGGTACCCTGGCCTGGCCTGCTCCCTCTCATAATCTGGGATCCCTCAGGGGATGTCAGAGAGCCAGTTTCAGCCCGATCCTTACAGGTCAGGCTGAGGGACCCCACCCATGCACAAATCCGTGCACCAGGCCTCTAGTATGCATATAAGATCTTTGGTTAATCTCTTCCCACTCTCAACCCTCACCTCTTCCCTCTGAAATTCATCAGTCTGTTCCATGTTTCCATGCCTGTGGTTTCTGCTCCTGTGTTGAGCATCTTCCCCCAGGTGGTCAGTGTGCATCATAGCTACCAGCCTGTTGGCTGGTCAGCCAGCTGCTTAGGCTTTTATATCTACACTAATAAAAGAGAAACATGCAAATTGTGTCACTCCACTATGCCCACCAACCAATCAGGATGAGTATGCAAATTAGCCCAACAAAGATGGTGGTTAATTTGCATATGCAGGCACAGAGCAAAGATTGAAGGCTCCGGCCAGAGTGAAGACTAAAGACTGAAGAGGCTTGGCTTCTCTGCTGTGGCCGCAGTGGAGAAGCCAAGCCTCGCTGCGGTTGCAGTGGAGAAGCCTAACCTCAAGGCTTGGCTTCTCCACTGCGGCCAGACTAAAGGCCTGGGTCCCGGGTGCCGGACGAAAACCGGTGCTGGAAGCCAGGGGAAAGAAGGCCTATTGTGCGCATGCAACAGGCTTCTAGTATTAGTATATAGATGGTAGGCTTGAAACTGGACAACCAATGGGTTGGGGCTGCCTGTAACTACTTGAGCCAATTAAGCAGAGACAGGGTTGAATTATATGAGCATTTATTTCAATACTGCTGGCAGTATGGGACAGCAGCAAGTCATCCACAAAAATCTCTCCACCCCCACCCCCATAAGCCAGCTGCTTATATTGGGTAGGGCAAACATTACATGGGGAAGTAGGAATTATAGGCCTGGAGAAGTATGCAATGAAGGCTGGAGTGGGACACTATTGTTTGGGCAACAAAGTTGTCGATCTTTCCATGATATTAGGCAGTTCTTGAATGAGAATGGACCTCAGTCCAAGGTTGACTGCCAGGTCCAAGGTTGACTCCTAGGTCCCAATGGTGTACAACTCCCAGCCAGGTTAGAATGTCCTTTCCTTAATAAGAACAAGGCAATCACAGTTAACAGAGCATGATTAATATTTCTTATATTATAGCTAGTCCCCAATGTTCTATTTTTGCCCCTAACATTTCCCCACTGCTATTTCTATCATCTCATATCTATGAGATTAATTTTAGATAAAAAATCTCATCCTGCTAGACTGCATTTGCTTCTGCTTTGAAAGCAGTTCACCCATGGAACACAGCGAATGCAGGATCTAAAAAAGAGGAAGACATTGAATACAGCAGCAAGCAATTAGGCTACAAAAAATAAACAGGAGAAAATTTAAAAAGAATTCCTGCATCCCAGACAGGTTGGGTAGCCAGGAAGTTAATGTGGATAAGTCAAATTAAAAAAAAAAAAAAAACCACAAAAAAACCCACACCCCTTCTGATTGTTTTATCTTGGAGATGGTTTCCCTAATTTGTTGAATGTTGTTTTCTATCAATTGAGAATTGTCAGAAAGATTAAAACAGCACATTCCTTTAAATTCCTCACAACCGTGGTTATGCCACAACAACCAATAATCTATTGGTGCCCGATTATCTAGAACTACCTTGCTGACCTGGCTCAGCTCTTTTTTTGTTGTGTTTTTTTTTTTTTGTTTATGAATCCTTTATTCATTTACTTGGTTATACTTTTTTTTTTTAATTAAATCTTTATTGTTCAGATTATTACATTTGTTCCTCTTTTTTTCCCCCCCATAACTCCCCTCCTCCCAGTTCTCGCCCCACCCTCCGCCCTCACTCCCCACCCACTGTCCTCATCCATAGGTGCACAATTTTTGTCCAGTCTCTTCCCACATCTCCCACACCCCTTTCCCCCCCAAGAATAGTCAGTCCATTCCCTTTCTATGTCCCTGATTCTATTATAATCAACAGTTCATTCTGTTCATCAGATTATTAATTCACTTGATTCTTAGATTCACTTGTTGATAGATGCATATTTGTTGTTCATAATTTGTATCTTTACCTTTTTCTTCCTCTTCCTCTTCTTAAAAGATACCTTTCAGCATTTCATATAATCCTGGTTTGGTGGTGATGAACTCCTTTAGCTTTTCCTTATCTGTGAAGCTCTTTATCTGACCTTCAATTCTGAATGATAGCTTTGCTGGATAAAGTAATCTTGGTTGTAGGTTCTTGGTATTCATCACTTTGAATATTTCTTGCCACTCCCTTCTGGCCTGCAAAGTTTCTGTTGAGAAATCAGCTGACAGTCGTATGGGTATTCCCTTGTAGGTAACTGAGTTTCTTTCTCTTGCTGTTTTTAAGATTCTCTCTTTGTCTTTTGCTCTTGGCATTTTAATTATGATGTGTCTTGGTGTGGTCCTCTTTGGATTCCTTTTGTTTGGGGTTCTCTGCGCTTCTTGGACCTGTAAGTCCATTTCTTTCACCAGGTGGGGGAAGTTTTCTGTCATTATTTCTTCAAATAGGTTTTCAATATCTTGCTCTCTCTCCTCTTCTGGCACCCCTATAATTCTGATGTTGGTACGCTTGAAGCTGTCCCAGAGGCTCCTTACACTATCCTCGCATTTTTGGATTCTTTTTTCATTTTGCTTTTCCAGTTGGATGTTTTTTGCTTCCTCGCATTTCAAATCATTGACTTGATTCTTGCGCTCCTCTGGTCTGCTGTCGGGCGTCTGTATAATATTCTTTATTTCAGTCCGTGTATGCTTAATTTCTAGTTGGTTCCCCAATATAAGATCAAGGGTCTTATTAGTTTTCGTGTAGATCTCATTAAGTTTATCGGCAGCTTCTAAACAGTTCTTGAGAGACCTTAAAAGTGTGGTTCTGAACTCTATATCTTCCATTGACAATTTTGTCCTGTTTCTTTGTCTCCGCATTTTGTTATGCTTCCTTGGTGCACCCCCTAGTGGTATTTGTTCTCAGTCTTATAGTTAAATCTTGATTGTTGTAGCTAATTCCAGGGAGGGTTTGACCTCCAGGCCAAGTGGCTATGAGAATCAGCTGTGTCAGCAGTGAGAGAACTTCTGTCCTCTAGGGAGGTGCTAATCTAGCCTTTGCCTGAGGCTATCTGGCAAATGCCTCTGTGCAGGGCTTGGGCGGGGCGGGTCGCACAGGATCAACAGGGTGGGCCGGAGAGAGCAGTTATGGCGGCTCTCAGTCCTGTCCCCAGGGGCTCTGCCTCTCTGAGTCCCAGCACCCGCTGCAAAGCTGGGAGAGAAAGCTGCACTCGCTCTGACCGAAGCCAGACAGTCCCGCTTCTCCCGTTTGAGTCTGGGTCCCTAAAGACTTGCCCGGGTCTGTAGCTCAGAGTCTGCGACTCCCTCCCGATTGAAAACGCCAACCGCGCCCTCCGCCACCAGCCTGCTCTGCGCGCTCCGCACCTCAGAATTTGACTTCAGCACTGCGCCTCCTCTGAGTGTCCGTATGCGTTTCTCTTTCCTCCTAGTTGTAGGACTTCCACTCAGCCAGCGTTCCTGTGGTTCTGGGTGATGTCCCTTCCGTTTTTTGGTTTCACTTTTGAAGTAGTTGTTCAAAGCAGCAAACTCCGGCGTTAACCTATGCCGCCATCTTGGTTCTCCCTGGCTCAGCTCTCGATTTATCCCCTGTATAGCCCTGGAAGTGGCATTCATGGCTTTTACCATGCCACAAGCCAGCCAGGTCACTTCTACATTAAGGGAGCCTACCGTTACCAGCATAACAAAAATGGTTAAAGCAATATAGTCAGCAGGGCTCCACGGGTGGAGATCATCATTGTAGTCCAGTGCCGGGAGCCGGTCCATGCTTGCTGTTTCAAGGGACCTGGCATATATGGCATACAGTTCTTAATATGTTTGCTCACCTTCTTGGCGCTGTGTTTTAACCAAGGTCACCTCTCCGAGAAAGGTTGTTTCCCCAGGTAGGAATTTTTCCCTGAAGTCAGGGAGGGGATGAAACTCCTTAACTAAGTGGCAGGCGGGTAGTTAATCACTACAAACAATCATGCTTAAGCTACATAATCTTTACTCCCTGGAATGGAGATAAGAAATGCCCTAACCTTTGTAATAGAAATTGACAGGATTAGAATCAACTGGTATAAATACAGATGCAACAAGACAACAACAGACAGAACTGAGAACACAGGGGCTTGGAAGACAGGACCAAGAGAGACAGAGCCTAGGCACAGAACCGACACAGAACGTTCTCTAGAGACAGAAGAACTTCGCTGGCGAGAGCATGCCGGAGGATCCTGGACAGGGACTGGCCTCGGAGCTTGGAGGCAAAGCCTGGCGAGAGAGCATGGCAGGGGATCCTGGACTGAACCTGACTGTGGAGATTGGCAGGAGAGCCTGACTAGAACCTGGTGACTGAACCTGACTGGAGAACCTGGACAGAACCTCTCTGGAGATCCTGAGCAGAACCTCTCTGGAGATCGAGATCAGAACTTGGCTGGAGATCCTGGCTAAGCTGCTGATCAACTGAACGCTGCCTCCGTGTCATTCCTTCTTCACCAACTCCGTCCACACCTTTGGGGACCCCTGGACCTGCTGGGGTTGGACCCCGGCAGTCCAGTGCCACCGCCCTGAGAAGGTCTCTTTTGGTTTGGACCCTGTGATGTTTCTGAGGCATAAAAAGACAGTCACCCAAAGGAACAGGGCCCCCTGGGGCTGTTAGCAGGGATATATGAATAAACAGTTACCTCACATATCAGAAACCACCCAGCCAGCAGCTTAGTATGTCCATTACTATAATGGAAGGTGAAATTATCAGAACAATTCATATTATAGTTATTACATACTGAAAGACAACTAGAACTCAGTAAAAGTCTGACATTTGCCACAGGGAACGACTGCAGTAACCTTTAGAGAAAACATCCCTGCATCCTTTTCCCAGACAGTGGGTCCCAACATATAAAGGTCCCCATATGTGACTTCCCAAAATGAATGGAATGATTCCATATATTATCAATAGGTGTTCCAACTCCTACTTGGCAAAAATGTAAAGGTCCATTCTACAGAGGCTCCTCCATTGTCAGCTTTAGAGCACTTAGAGTGGTGAGACACACGTCTCAGGGTCCCATCCATTTCTCCTCCAGTTGGCCCATCATCCTTGCTCTGCTCATGTCTAACTGCCCAGCACATCCCCCCACTCAAGGATGTTGGCTCTGAATTCTTTCAGAGAAAAGGGGCAAGGGTCTGATGTGTAACTGCTTCATGCTGAGGAGAGAGGAAGTTTTCCTTCAGAGGCAAGAGATCCTTGCTCTCTGTCAGAAGTGTGATGAGGATTGGGCATGGAAGGAGGGAGCAATGGTGTCTAGAGGTGGTATTCCCTGATACGAGTAGGACTTGTAACCTGTGGAGGCAAACTGTGTTATGAAATTTTGTATATTGGGGTAAAAGCTAGAGATAAATTCAGGATCCAGTTCAATTCATAGGTGAAAAATAAAGCTTTGAGTCTAATATTCACAACTGTGTGTTATAAAGTCCACTGAAACACAATTTCTCCCCCCCGTCCCCCCCCTCCCCCCGCCAAATAAAAATCACCCTAGTTTTTATTAAGGAGCCAAATTAAGACCAATTTATTTACTGTATTGTTATGGTTTCAATTTGGCCTGATCATTTGTGTGAACACAATAAGAATAGCAATTGATCGTATAGGCCTTTTTTTAAAAAAAATTTGCTTTGCTGGAATTTCATGATTGAACTTTAACCCCTCAGGGCAATGAGCTGAGCCACCTAGCTGCCCTCAGGTTTTCCTGCAATACCTGTAGACTTGGGTGAATTCCTCACGTTCTTGAGGTTCCCCAAATGTCTTAAGGTTCCTTCCTTGCCATCTCTCAGGAAAGCAACCTTGCTTCAATCCTTACCTGGAAAGGCTGTCATGAAACACGTGATCAAGCAAGGTACCACACTTTTATCCAAGGGGCTCTTATTTGGCTTCATTCTTTTTTTAAAAAAAATATATTTTATTGATTTTTCACAGAGAGGAAGGGAGAGAGACAGAAAGCCAGAAACATCGATGAGAGAGAAACATCGATCAGCTGCCTCCTGCACATCTCCCACTGGGGATGTGCCCGCAACCCAGGCACATGCCCCCAACCGGAATCGAACCTGGGACCCCTCAGTCCGCAGACCAACGCTCCATCCACTGAGCCAAACCGGTTTCGGCTGGCTTCATTCTTTAAAGCTTTCCAGTGACATCCAGAGTCCAGGCATGTTAGACACAACATGCCAAAGTGTTGGTTAATAAAACCACAATTGGAAACTGGTCTTACTGAATTCATGCAAAGAAACGTATTGCCAAGACGCATTCATTAAGAATTGCCAAATTCGCCCTATCCGGTTTGGCTCAATGGATAGAGCATCAGCCTGCGGACTGAAAGGTCCCGGGTTCAATTCTGGTCAAAGGCACATACCCGGGCTGCAGGCTTGATCCCCAGTAGGGGACGTGCAGGAGGCAGCCAATCAATGATTCTCATCATTCATGTTTCAATCTCTCCTTCTCCATTCCTCTCTCTGAAATCAATAAAAATATATATATTTTAAAAATTGCCAAATTCTGGAGGAATAAGGTAGGGAAAGAAATATAATTTACCAAACTGCTTTGAAAATGCTTCCTTATATCTAAAAAACAAAGATTAAAAATCAGCAATACTTTCAACAAAAGTCACAAAAACTACAATTATTTTTAGTTCATTTAGTCCCATAATCAATTTTTGTTTCCCCTGATTTGACCTCCCAGTACTTCTATAAATCCAGATAAATTTATAGGCTCTTGGAGATTTTTAAATTTTAGTTATGTGCATATATAAGTAGAATATAGTTGTTAGTTCTTTATTTAATAAAGCTTTCAGCAGGCGGGGCTAGTGGTTGAGTGTTGACCGATGAACCAGGAGGTTGCGGTTTGATTCCCGGTCAGGGCACATGCCCAGGTTGTGGGCTAGATCCCAGTGTGGGGTGTGCAGAAGGCAGCCAATTGATGATTATCTCTCATCATTGATGTTTCTATCTCTGTCCCCCTCTCCCTTCATCTCTGAAATCAATAAAAAATACTTAAAACAAAACAAAACATAAAACAAACAAAACCAGCAACAACACTGTGACAAAAGGGTAATAAACGCAAGCATAGGCTAGCAAAACTTCAGTTCCCACAATTAAGAAGATCAATTTTTAAAAATATATTTTTTATTGTTGATTACAGATATTTCCCATTCTCTCCCCACCCCCCCCCACCCCTGCCACCTTCCTCTAAACCCATAACCACCCACCCAGGTCTTCACTACCCTATTGCTTGTGTCCATGGGCTATGCATATCCTATCTAATAAAAGACAAAAAGGGTAATTAACCGTACCTCCACTACGCTTCCCATGGGCTAATCAGCGAGATACGCAAATTAACTGCCAACAAAGATGGCGGCCGGCAGCCACGCAGCTGAAGCGAGCAGGAGGCTTGCTTGCTCCAGTGATGGAGGAAGCCAAGGTTCCCCGCCTACCACGGCCCGGCTCTGAGCTCTGAAAGCAACAGCTCCAAAAGCAACAAAGTTTCAATTATAGAAGCTAAACAAACTCCAGATACCTGCTTTCAGCCAGCCGCAGCCTCAGAGCTGGGAGTGCCAGTGAAGGCAACAGAGTTTCAATTATAGAAGGTAAATAAATCCCAGAATTTAAAAAAAAGAAAAAGCGGAGAGGCTGGGAGCTTCAGTCGCAGGCCAGCCTGAAAATGGCCCTCAGCCCCTCACCCTGACTGGCCAGGCACCCCAGTGGGGACCCCCACCCTGAAGGGGGTGTGGCCAGCCTGAAAACAGCCATCAGCCCCTCACCCAGGCTGGCCAGGCACCCCAGTGGGGACCTCCACCCTGAAGGGGGTATCCCCAGCTGCAAACAGTCATCAGCCCCTCACCCAGGCTGGCCAGGCACCCAAACGGGACCCCCACCCTGATCAGAGACACCCTTCAGGGAAAACCAGCTGGCCCCCACCCATGCACCAGGCCTCTATCCTATATAGTAAAAGGGTAATATGCAAACTGACCCTAATAGCAGAAAGACTGGGAATGACTGGTCACTATGGTACACACTGACCACCAGGGGGCAGATGCTCAATGCAGGAGCTGCCCCCTGGTGGTCAGTGTGCTCCCACATGGGGGAGCTCTGCTCAGCCACAAGCCAGGCTGATGGCTGCCAGTATAGCGGTGGTAGTAGGACCCTCTCCCACCTTCTCAGCAGCGCTAAGGATGTCCGACTGCAGCTTAGGTCTGCTCCCCGCTGGCAAGTGGACATCCCCTAAGGGCTGCCGGGCTGCCAGAGGGTTGTCTGATTGCCAGCTTAGGCCCAATCCCCCGGGGAGCAGGCATAAGCCAGCAAGTGGTCATCCCCTGAGGGGTCCCAGACTGCGAAAGGGCATAGGCCGGGCTGAGGGACCCCTCCCTAGTGCTCAAATTTTTGTGCACCGGGCCTCTAGTCCTATCTAATAAAAGAGAAACATGGTAATTAGCGTACATCCGCTACCCTTCCCATTGGCTAATCAACGAGATATGCAAATTAACTGCCAGCCAAGATGGCGGCCGGCAGCCAGGCAGCTTGAAACTAACATGAGGCTTGCTTGCTTCAGTGATGGAGGAAACCAACGTTCCCCTCCTGCCTTGCCGGCCTCTGAGCTTGCAGTTTGAAACATTGTTACAAATATAGAAGCTAAACAAAACCCCAGAAACCTGCTTTCAGCCCGCCGGGATCTCAGAGCTGGAGTTGATACAGAGTTTCGATTATAGAACCCAAACAAACCAGATACCTGCTTTCAGCAGCAGAGGCCTCAGAGCTGGAGCCAGAGCTAAAGCTGGCCCAGAATAAAAAGAAAAAGAAAAAAAGGAGCAGTTGGGAGCTTCAGTCACCTGCCAGCCTGAAAACAGCCCTCAGCTCCTCAACCAGACTGGTCAGGCACCCCAGTGGAGACCCCCACCCTGAAGGGTGTGTGACCAGCTGCAAACAGCCATCATCCCCTCACCCAGGCTGGCCAGGCACCCCAGTGGGGACCCCCACCCTGATCCAGGACACCCTTCAGGGCAAACCAGCTGGCCCCCACCCGTGCACCAGGCCTCTATCCTATATAGTAAAAGGGTAATATGCCTCCCAGCGCTGGGATCAGCAGAGCTGATAGGCCTCCTGGCACCGGGATTAGTGTGACACGGGGCAGCACCCAAACCCCCTGATCACCCTGTGGCTCTGTGTGTGACAGGGGGCGGGGTCACAACCTCCCTATCCTCCCTGCTCTGTTTGTGACAGGGGAAGGCGCCCCAACCCCCTGATCACCCTGCGGCTCTGTGTGTGACAGGGTGTGGCGCCCCAACCCCCTGATCGGCCCTGCTCTGTGAGTGACAGGGGACAGTGCCCCAAACCCCTGATCACCCTGCGGCTCTGTGTGTGACAGGGTGTGGCGCCCCAACCCCCTGATCGGCCCTGCTCTGTGCGTGACAGGGGGTGGCGCTGCAACCTCCCCATCGACCCTGCCTTGAGTGTGACGGGGCGGTGCCCCAACTCCCCAATCGGCCCTACCCTGAGCGTGACTGAGGGTGGCATCGCAACCTCCCGATCCGCCCTGCTCTGTGCATGACCGGGGGCAGCACCCCAACTCCCCAATCGGCCCTGCTCTGAGCCCAACCAGGGGCTGCACCTAGGGATTGGGCCTGCCCTCTGCCACCCGGGAGCAGGCCTAAGCCAGCAGGTCATTATCTCCCAAGGGGTCCCAGACCGTGAGAGGGCACAGGCCGGGCTGAGGGACCCCCTCCTCCCCCCTGAGTGCACAAATTTTTGTGCACCGGGCCTCTAGTCTATACTAATAAAAGGGTAATATGCTAATTAGATCAGGAGACCTTCCAGATGTCCTTCCGGACGGACATCCTTCTGGACAAAGCCATGGTGGTGTGTCCAAGGCAGAAGCGGTTAGGGATGATCAGGCTGGCAGGGGAGGGCAGTTGGGTGGATCAGGCCAGCAGGGGAGGGCAGTTGGGGGCGAGCAGGCTGGCAGGGGGGACAGATGGGGGTAATCAGACTGGCAGGAGGGGAAGTTGGGGGCGAGCAGGCTGGTGTGGGGGCATTTGAGGGTGATCAGGCTGGCAGACAAAGTGGTTAGGGGCGATCAGGCAGGCAGGCAGGTGAACGGTTAGGAGCCAGAAGTCCCGGTTTGTGAGAGGGATGTCCGACTGGGGTCCCAGATTGGAGACGGTGCAGGCTGGGCTAAGGGACAACCCCCCCCCCCACTGTGCACGAATTTCATGCACCAGGCCACTAGTCCTATATAATAAAAGCCTAATATGCAAATTGACCAAACAGCAGAACGATCTGTGGAATGACCACCAGGGAGCAGACACTCAATGCAGGAGCTGCCCCTAGCCTGCAGACCCCAGTCCAGCCAAGGCAGGTGCCAACAGGGGCTCCCCAATCACCCTGCCGGTTGCCCCACAAATCGGTCCTTATTGCCAGCCAGGCCTAGGGACCATACCCATGCATGAATTTCGTGCACCAGGCCTCTATTAAGTATATAAATTCTTTGGTTTATCTCTTCTTGTCCCCCTAATCCCACATCTAGGTATGTCAGTCTGTTTCTTGCCTCCATGCTTCAGGTCTTACTTTGTTGGTCAATTCATTTTGCTCATTAGATTCCACAAATAAGTGAGATCATGTGATATTTGTCTTTTTCAGATTGGCTTATTTCATGGATTGGAAGAATTAGCATAATATTTTCTAGGTCCATCTATGCTGTCCCAAAGAGTAAGAGATCCCTCTTTTTTACAGCTGTATAGTATTGCATAGTATAAATGTCCCACAGTTTTTTTATCCACTCATCTACTGATGGGCACTTGGGCTGTTTCCAAATCTTAGCTATTGTAAATAACACTGCTATGAACATAGGGGTGCATTTATTCTTTCTGATTGGTTTTTAGGATATATTTCCAGAAGTGGGATTGCTGGGTCAAAGGAAGTTCCATTTTTACTTTTTTGAGGAAATTCCATACTGCTTTCCATAGCAACTGCTCCAATCTGCATTACCATCAGCAGTGAATTTCACATCCCTTTTCTCCACATCTTCACCAGCCCTTGTTGTTTATTGATTTTTTGATGGTAGCCATTCTGACAGGAATGAGGTGATATCTCATTGCGGTTTTAATTTGCATTTCTCTGATGATTAGTGACTTTGAGAATTTTTTCATGTGTCTCTTGGCCATCTGTATGTCCACTTTGGAGAAATGTCTATTCAGGTCTTCTGCCGATTTTTTGATTAAATTGTTTGTCTTTTTTGTTGAGTTGTATGAGTACTTTACATATTTTGGATATTAACCCCTTATCAGATGTATTATTGGCAAATATGTTCTCCCATTTGGTGGGTTTCACTTTTAATTTGATGGTGGTTTCTTTTGCTGTGCAGAAGCTTTTTACTTTGATGTATTCCCATTTGTTTATTTTCTCCTTAGTTTCCTTTGCCCTAGGAGATGTAACTGTAAATATATTGCTATAAGAGATGTTTGAGATTTTGGTGCCTATGTTCTCCTCTAAGATTTATATGGTTTCATGCCTTACATTTAAGTCTTTTATCCATATTAAGTTTATTCTTGTGTATGGCTAAGTTGGTGATCTAGTTTCATCTTTTTGCATGTGTCTGTCCAGTTTTCCCAGCACCATTTATTGAAGAGATTGTCTTTATTGTATGTTCTTGCCTCCTTTGTCAAATATTAATTGACTGTAATGGTGTGGGTCAATTTCTGGGGTCTGTCTCTGTTCTGATCCATTGGTCTATATGCCTGTTCTTGTGCCAGTACCAGGCTGTTTTGGTTATAATAGCTTTGTAGTATAGTTTGATATCTGGTATTGTGATCCCTCCTACTTCCTTCTTTGTCAAGATTACTGCAGCTATTTTGGGTCTTTTTTGGTTACATATAAATTTTTGGAGTATTTGTTCTAGCTCTGTGAAATATACCACTGACATTTTAATAGGGATTGCATTGAATCTGTAGATTGCTTTGGGTAGTATAGACATTTTAATTATGTTAATTCTTCTCATCCATGAACATGGCATACACTTCCATTTGTTTGTATCTTCCTGTATTTCTTTTTCAATGTCCTATAGTTTTCGAAGTACAGGTCTTTTACCTCCTTGGTTAAGTTTATTCCTAGATATCTTATTTTTTGTTGTTGTTGTTGCAGTGGTAAATAGGATTTTTTTTAGTTTCTCTTTCTGAGATTTCATTATCTATAATAATCTATAATAATAAAAGTGTAATATGCTAATTAGACTGGACGTCCTTCCGGATGACCTTCTGGACGAAGCCAAGGCTGCGAAGGAAGCCAGGGTCACGGGTGCCAGAGGGAAGCTGGTGCCAGCAGCCGGGGGAAGGAAGGCCTACTCTTGCATGAATTTCATGAATTGGGCCTCTATTCGTTGTATAAAAGTGCCATCAATTTCTGGATGTTGATATTGTATCCTGCTACATTGCTGAATTCATTTATTAAGTCTAGTAGTTTCCTGGTAGAGTCCTTAGGGTTCTCTATATACAATATCATGTCATCTGAAAATAAGGACTGTTTTACTTCCTCCTTTCTAATTTAGATGCCTTTATTTTATTTTTTCAAATTTAGTGGCAATTATTATTATTTTTAAATTCTTTATTGTTGAAAGTATTACATATGTACCCTTTCTCCCCCATTGACCTCTCCCACCCCTGCCCCCCAGCACAGGCCCTCACCCCCCCCCCATTGTCTGTGTCCATTGGTTATGCTTATATGCATACAAGTTCTTTGGTTGATCTCTACCCGTCCCACCCACCTCCACTGCCTTTCCTCTGAGGTTTGATGATCTGTTCGATGCTTCTATGTCTCTGAATCTAGTGTTGTTGTTGTTTTTAATTTGTTTGTTTGTTTGTTTATTCTTCGTTCTGGATCTATTTTTGTTCATTAGTTTATGTTGTTCATTATATTCCACAAATGAGTGAGATCGTGAGATCATGTGATATTTATGTTTCTCTGACTGGCTTATTTCACTTAGCATAATGCTCTCCAGGTCCATCCATGATATTACAAATGGGAAGAGTTCTTTCCCTTTTTAGGGGTGGAGGAGGTACTGACTGAAGAGGTGGAAGAGAGGAGGAAACCAGGGGGTAGGGGAGGGCAGGATTGGAAGAGTTGGGCTGTTTTCATTTAATATTCATAAGGGGGTGTAGTGCGTGGACTGCAGCAAGTCAGAGAGGATGTCACAGGACTTCTAACTTGGATGTGAAAACCATCTAATGATACCACTGCTTTTTGTGTCACCAAGAAATGTCTCAAAACCTTACATTTTAATTTCTTTACCAATTTATTGAACACGTACTTTGTGCAAATCATTTAATGCAAATCACATTAAAATGTTTTCTAAAATTAGCTAAGTGTCTCTGGTCACAGGTGTGATATTTTGCAAACTTTACAAACTATTACACTGAAGTTAAAGTAGCAATCCATTTAATGTTTTACTTATCATTGTAATTTTTTTTAATGTGTTAAAGGAAAGTATTTTTTATTACTTAAAAATCATAGTTATTTCATTCATTCATTCATTTATTCAGTGAATATGTACTGAGCACTTACCATACTTTAGGCTTGGTACTAGAGACATGTCTGTACCTTTATAATAAAGTACTAGGGGCCCAGTGCATGAATTCATGCACCTTGAAAGGAACTGTGGGCCGTAAGGCTGCTGTGAGCACAGGGGTGGGTCTCGGCCCATCCTCTACGCCCCCGCCCGGCCCCTCCTGCTGAGGCCCTGGTCCCCTGTCTGCCAGCAGCCCTGCTCCTGCCGTCGCTGCTCCCATGCGCTGATGGTGTGGAGCGATTGGGGCCAGCACCAGCAGCGGGTATGAGTGGGGCCAGCACCATCAGTGGGTGCAGGTGGCGGCTGCTGTTCTGATCGCCCCTCAGGAGCAGGGGGAGGTGGAGAAGTCCTCATGGGCAATCAGGGCTGGCAGCCACCACTTCCACCCACTGACAGTGCTGAGCGATCGGAGCCAGTGCCGGGCGCTGGCAGTGGATGTAAGCGGTGGCTCTGGAACTGGCAGCGGGTGCGACAGGGCTGGCGCCAGCAGCAGGTGCAAATGCCAGGAGGGACCGCAGTGCCTAGGAGCAAAGAATTTTCAGTAACCACCAGAGGCTTGCCATGATGACAGCGACCGGCGCTCCGCCTTGGTCTGGTGTCCCTGCTCACCTGCTCCACCATCCCAGCACAGCCGTTGCTGCCATGTTCTGCGCTCTGCTGCCTGCTGCTGATGCCCTCCATGTTCCATGCATGCCTCCTGGTGGTCATCGCACGTCATAGTAACCGGTTGTTTGGTTGTTCAGTCTATTTGCATATTAGGGCTTTATATATATAGATGTTAAGTCCTCACCAGCATCTCTCCGTGGTTAGAGCGCCAGCCCGAGAACCGGAGGGTCATGGGCTCAAATCCTAATCAAGGCCACATATATGGGTTGCAGGTTTGATCCCTGGCTCAGGCTGGGGCACGTGAGGACGGCAACCAATCCATGTGTCTCTCTCACATCTCTCTCTCTGTCCCCCTCCTCCCCTCTCTCTAAAAAAGTCAAGAGAAAAAATATTCTTGGGTGAGGATTTAAAAAGAAAAAGTATGCTAAGTGCCATGATGCAGAAAGCTTCAGAGCATGTAGAAGAGATGTCTAATCCAATCTTGGATAGTTAAAAAAGGCTTCCTGGAGGATGTGACATCTAAAAGAGCCCTAACGCTCATTCATTAGCTAGACCAAATTGATTAGAAAGGGAAAAGGTGGAAAGAAAGTATTCTATGGGAAGAAACCAATTCTTTAAAAATGCCAAGAGGCAAGAGAAAACTCTGCTCAAGAGTTCTTTCTTTTTTACAGCTTAGTAGTATTCCATTGTGTAGATGTACCATAGTTTTTTATTTTTAGTTTATTTTTATTTTTTTATTAGTTAAGGTATTACAAATATGTCCTCATCCCCCCCCATTAACCCCCACCCCCCCCCCCCCCCACCTCGCACACTCATGCTCCCATCCCCCTGTTGTCCATGTCCATTGGTTTGGCTTATATACATGTATACAAGTCCTTCGGTTGATCTCTTCCATTTCTGTCATTTGTGACCTGTTTCTTTGTCTCCGCATTTTTTATGCTTTCCTGTGTTGGTAGAGTGGTTTTGTGTGCTAGGTGTCCTATAGGGCCCAGTGGCTCAGCCTCCCCAGTTACCTGAGGTGGACACTCTTGGTGCACCCCCTTATGGGCTTTGTGCACAGTCTTGTTGTAGTTAAGCCTTGATTGTTGTAGGTATCACTGGGAGGAATTGACCTCCAAGCCAATTGGCAGTGAGAATCAGCTGTGTCTTCAGTGGGAGAACTTCTGTGCTGAAGACACCCTTCTGGGGCAAGACTTGCTTCAGTGGGGCTTTGGTGCTCACTGAGTCTGCCCCCTGAGAGTGTCCCTTATGGATCTGAGGAGTTGTAATCTGGATGGTCCCACTCTGACCACTGGGTACACTGGCTCTTGGATCTAAGGAGGTGCTAATTTAGTCTCTGCCTGAGGCTACCCAGCAGGAGCTATGAAAAGATCTGCAGATTCCCCTTCCTTTTTTGGAGTTTGGAGGTGCCCAGATGAGGCCCAGCTGTGAAGCAATGCAAGCTGCTGTGGGGCCTTGGGCCTTCTCTTGGAAGTTCTGGGTCTGTCTGGCCCAGCTGTAATTTGTTAGGTAATTTTCAGGTTGCAAAGGGCCAGGGTATTCATATGCAAAAGCCTCTGCCGCAGCTTGGGTGGGGCGGGGTCTCAAGGAATCAACAGGGCGGAGCAAGCAGCTATGGCAGATCCTCAGCCCTGCCCTAAGGGGCCGTGCATCTTAGTGTCCCAGTAATTTAATTGCTGCAAGCACCTCTGAGGGAAAGCCACCCTCGAGTTCCGAGTTCTGCCCACTGCCAGACAGTACAGTTTCTCCCCGTATGGGTCCTGGGTCCCCAGAGACTTCCCGGAACTGGAGTTCAGAGCAGTTGGGAGCTTGTGACTCCCTCCCGATTCAAAAAGACAGGTGCGTCCTCCGTTGCCAGCCCTTTCCACACACGAGCCTCCGTACCTCTGCACTTTATTTCCGAACCTCCTCTGAGTCTCAGTGTGCTTTTCTCTTTCCTTCTAGTTGTAGAATTTCCACTCAGCCAGCCTTCCTGTAGTTCTGGATGATGTCCGTTTTGCCTTTTTGTTGTATTTTTGAAGTTGTAGGAGGCAGCAATTTCAGTGTTTACCTATGCCGCCATCTTGGTTTCTCCCGTACCATAGTTTTTAATCCACTCAACTGCTGATGGGCACTTAGACTGTTTCCAAATCTTAGCTATTGTAAGTTGAGCTGCTATGAATATAGGGGTATATATATTCTTTCTGATTGGTGATTCTAATTTCTTGGGATATATTCCTAGCAGTGTGATTACTGGGTCAAATGTGAGTTCCATTTTTTATTTTTTAAGGAAACTCCATACTGATTTTCATAGTGGCTGCATATTCTGCATTCCCTTCAGTAGTGTATGAGGGTTTCCTTTTCTCCACATCCTTGCCAGCACTTGTCATTTGTGGATTTGTTGATGATAGCCATTCTAATAGGTGTGAGGTGGTACCTCATTGTTATTTTGATTTGCATCTTTCTGATGATCAGTGACTTTGAGCATTTTTTTCATATGCCTCTTGGCTTTCTGTATATCCACTTTGCAGAAGTGTCTAGTTAGGTTCTTTGCCCATTTTTTAATTGGATTGTTTGTCTTCCTTTTGTTAAGTTGTATGAGTATTTTATAAATTTTGGAAATTAACCCCATATTGGATGTATCATTGGCAAATATGTCCTCCTATGCAGTGGGCTCTCTTGTTAGTTTGTTGATGGTTTCTTTTGCTGTGCAGGAGCTTTTTATTTTGATGTCCCATTTGTTTATTTTCTCCTTAGTTTCCATTGTCCTAGGAGATGTATCGGTAAACATATTACTACAAGATGTGTTTGATATTTTCCTACCTATGGATTCTTCTAATATATTTATGGTTTCCCATTTTATATTTAAGTATTTTATCCATTCTGTGTTTATTTTTGTGTATGGTGTAAATTGGTGGTCTAGTTTCATTTTTTTTTGCATGTATCTGTACAATTTTCCCAGCACCATTTATTGAATAAACTGTCTTGACTCCATTGTATGCTCTTGCCTCCTTTGTCAAATATTAATTGAGCGTAATGTCTTGGATTGATTTCTGGGTCCTCTGTTCTGTTCCATTGCTCTATATGCCTGTTCTTGTGCCAGTACCAGGCTGTTTTGAGAATGTTTTGTAACATAATTTGATTTCTGGTATTGTGATTCCTCCAACTTTGTTCTTTCTCAGGATTGCTGCGGCTACTTGGGGTCTTTTTTATTCCATATAAATTTTGGAGAATTTGTCCTAAGTCTGTGAAATATGTTGTTGTTATTTTATTTTATATATTTTATTAATTTTTTACAGAGAAGAAGGGAGAGGGGATAGAGAGTTAGAAACATCGATAAGAGAGATCAATCAGCTGCCTCCTGCACACCCCCCAGTGGGGATGTGCCCACAACCAAGGTACATGCTCCTGACCTGAATCGAACCTGGGACCCTTCAGTCCGCAGGCCGACGCTCTATCCACTGAGCCAAACCGGTTTGGCTGTTGTTGTTATTTTAATAGAGATTGCATTGAATCTGTAGATTGCTTTGGGTAATATGGACATTTTAATGATGTTGATTTTACCAATCCATGAACATGGTATATTTTCCTACTTGTTTATTTCTTCCTTTATCTCTTTTTTCAACGTCCTGTAGTTTTTCGAGTACAGGTGTTTTACCTTCTTAGTTAACATATTGCAGACAGATCATGAGAATTCTCGTGTTTTCATATTACAAAGTGCTTTACAAAGTATCATACTTTAAAAAGACATTAGCTCGTAAGAACATGTAATAAATAACTTCAAAATGCAATGGGTAGTTAATTTTAAGTCGTGCCTTTAACATTTATGTAAAATGTTTTTGGTACTCATTCAATAGAAACTTATCTGGCCACTGGATAAAGCTAGCAATAAAACTACTGTGTTAAGTTTATTCCTAGGTATTTTAATCCCATGGTAAATGGGATTTTTTTTTTTAGTTTCTCTTTCTGTGAGTTCATTATTGATGTATAAAAATGCCCCAGATTTTGAGGTGTTAAT
Source organism: Myotis daubentonii (assembly GCF_963259705.1). NCBI lineage: Eukaryota > Metazoa > Chordata > Mammalia > Chiroptera > Vespertilionidae > Myotis > Myotis daubentonii. Next base: position 25,562,353 of record NC_081854.1, on the reverse strand, counting down.
TTTGTATCCTGCTACATTGCCTAATTCATTATTAAACCTAGTAGTTTTTTGATGGAGTCTTAGGGTTTTCTATGTACAGTATCATGTCATCTGTGAATAGTGACAGTTTTACTTCCTCCTTTCCAGTTTGGATGCCTTTTATTTCTTCTTCTTGTCGGATCACTAAAGCTAGCACTTCTAGTACTATATCGAACAGGAGTGGTGAGAGTGGGCATCCCTGTCTTGTTGCTGTTCTTAGGAGAAATGGTTTTAGTTTTTGCCCATTGAGTTTGATGTTGGCTGTAGGTTTGTCATATAGGGCTTTATTATGTTGAGGTATGATCCCTCTATTCCCACTTTGATGAGAGTTTTTATCAAAAAAGGGTGTTAGCTTTTGTGAAATGCTTTTTCTGCCTCAATTGATATGATCATGTGATTTTTGTCTTGCAGTCTGTTAATGTGCTGTATCACATTTATTGATTTGTGAATATTGTACCAGCCTTGCATCCTCGTAATAAATCTCACTTGGTCATGGTGTATGATCTTTTTAATGTATTGCTGGATGCGATTTGCAAATATATATATTTTTAATATATTTTTATTGATTTCAGAGAGGAAGAGAGGATAGAGCGATAGAAACATCAATGATGAGAGAGAATCATTGATCGGCTGCCTCCTGCATGCCCCCAACTGGGGATCAAGCCCGCAACCCAGGCATGTGCCCTTGGTCAGAATTGAACCTGGGACCCTTCAGTTCGCAGGCAGCCACTCCATCCACTGAGCCAAACCGGCTAGGGCAGTGGTTGGCAAACTGCGGTTCTTGAGCCACATGCGGTTCTTTGGTCCCTTGAGTGTGGCTCTTCCTAAGCCTTAGGAGTGCCCTAACCTAATCTAATAAAAGACAAACATGCAAATTGACCGTATCTTCACTATGCCTTAAGCCACGCCCACCACCCAATCAGAGCGGCTATATGCAAATTAACCCAACCAAGAAGGCGGCCGGCAGCCACGGAGCTGAAGCGAGCAGGAGGCTTGGTTGCTCGAGTGATGGAGGAAGCCAAGCTTCCTGGCCAGCTCTGAGCTCCACTCAAAGCAACAAAGTTTCAATTATAGAAGATAAATAAACTCCAGATACCTGCTTTCAGCCGGCCGTGGCCACGGAGCTTGAGCGAGCAGGAGCCGACTCTGAGCTCCACTGAAGGCAACAAAGTTTCAATTATAGAAGGTAAATAAATCCCAGAATAAAAAAGAAAAAAGAAAAAAAGGAGAGACTGGGAGCTTCCGTTGCCGGGGGGGGGGGCTTGGCCAGCCTGAAAATGGCCCTCAGCCCCTCACCCAGACTGGCCAGGCACCCCAGTGGGGACCCCCACCCTGAAGGGGGTGTGACCAGCTGCAAACAGCCATCAGCCCCTCACCCAGGCTGGCCAGGCACCCCAGTGGGGACCCCCACCCTGAAGGGGGTGTGACCAGCTGCAAACAGCCATCAGCCCCTCACCCAGGCTGGTCAGGCACCCCAGCGGGATCCCCACCCTGATCTGGGACACCCTTCAGGGCAAACCAGCCGGCCCCCGCCCATGCACCAGGCCTCTATCCTATACTAATAAAAGAGAAAAATGGTAATTGGCGTACAACCGATACCTTTTTCATTGGCTAATCAGCGAGATATGCAAATTAACTGTCAGCCAAGATGGTGGCTGGCAGCCAGGCAGCTGAGAATAGGAGGCTTGGTTGCCCCAGCGATGGAGAAAGTCAAGGATCCCCACAGCTGCGGGGCTCTGAGCTCCTGAAGCAACAACTCCAAAAGATACAATGTTTCAATTATAGAAGCTAAAAGATGGCGGTTAATTTGCATACTCAGGCTCCAAGCAGAGCGAAGCCAAACAGCCCTGAAGCAGCAGGGCAGAGAGGCCTCAGGGCCTGGGATCAGCAGAGTCGAGAGGCCTCCCGGCCCCGGTGATCAGCGGAGCCGAGAGGCCTCCCGGCCCCAGTGATCAGCGGAGCCGAGAGGCCTCCCGCCCCGGTGATCAGCGGAGCCGAGAGGCCTCCCGGCCCTGGTGATCAGCGGAGCCGAGAGGCCTCCCGGCCCCGGTGATCAGCGGAGTCGGAGGCCCCGCGATCAGCGGAGCCGAGAGGCCTCCCGCCCCGGTGATCAGCGGAGCCGAGAGGCCTCCCGCCCCGGTGATCAGCGGAGTCGAGAGGCCTCCCGGCCCCGGTGATCAGCGGAGCCGAGAGGCCCTGCGATCAGCAGAGCCGAGAGGCCTCCCGCCCCGGTGATCAGCGGAGCCCAGAGGCCTCCCGGCCCCGGTGATCCGCGGAGCCGAGAGGCCTCCTGGCCCCGGTGATCAGCGGAGCCGAGAGGCCTCCCGCCCCGGTGATCAGCGGAGTCGAGAGGCCTCCCGGCCCCGGTGATCAGCGGAGCCGAGAGGCCCCGCGATCAGCAGAGCCGAGAGGCCT